>NC_140172.1:109243349-109325849 GCF_963971535.1 Notolepis coatsorum | reverse complement strand
ACACACACACACACACACACACACACACACACACACACACACACACACACACACACACACACACACACACACACACACACACACACACACACACACACACACACACACACACATCAGAAAATCCGACATACCTCTACCTACAGTATATATCAGTACACACAGTACATGTGGGCCATGAATACACACACATATTCACACACGTGTACACACAAGGGCCCCCCCCCCCCCCCCCTCCCCCCCCCGGCAAATCACATCCTTGTGAATTATTCAACTGGGCCACATTACATTTCATTTGGGGCCCTAGAAACAATATCTGGAGGGGATGCACGTTGCCACGGCGACCTACTGGACGACCGCCAACCCACCTGCGCTCCGAGGGCTCGTACACCCCGCTGTCGCCCGCCACCGATTCGTCAGACACCGCCGAGGTCACGCCCATCTTCTTAGTGGGCACCACCCCCATCCCTCGCACCAGGGGGCCTGAATCTAAAGAGAACGGGTCAAAAGAAACGGGTCCATGAAAGCTCATTTGTACTGGAACAAGTGAAATGATCACACCTGTATTGGCAGATTTGTCACATGTTTTAACCCTTTCACTACCACACTACAGATGGTTACAGACGGTCTGTAGTGTGATAGTAAAGGGTTAACCTTCTGTAGTGTGGTAGTGAAAGGGTTTAACCTGCTGTGTCGTGTGGCAGTGAACGGGTTAACATTCTGTAGTATCGCAGTGAAAGGGTTAACCCTTTGGTAGTGGAGGGGTTAAGAAAACCAGATTTAAGTTTTAAGAAGACTCGATACAAGATTAAATTACTTATTGAAACGGGGATTCTCTTTTTGGCAGCGCTCAACTACACGAAAGGCAGCTCTAAATTAAATGATGTATTTTAAATGGAGATCTTCTGTTTGTTTTGCACCGGCTCAACTCAACTGCACAAAACAAAGTGAAAATGAAAGAGAGTGAACGTCAGGTACAGCGCCATGGCAACCTGTATCGCCCATGGCGGCGGCCATGGGAACCTGCGTAGCGTTCCAATCGCTGAGGTGGGTTTACACAACAACCAGGGTAACACAACACCCTTCCTCTCCTCCCCCTCTCCTCTCCTCCCCCTCTCCTCTCATCCCCCTCTCCTCTCCTCCCCCTCACTTCTCCCACTGGTGATCGGGTTACATGTGAGGGCTTAAATTCCTCATGATGTCCTGCTTACACACACACACACGCACACACGCACACACACACACACACACACACACCTACACACACACACACACACACACACACACACACACACACACACACACACACACATACTGAACAGACTTGTGCATGCACACACACACACACACACACGCACGCACACACACACACACACCTACACACACACACACACACACACACACACACACACACACACACACACACACATACTGAACAGACTTGTGCATGCACACACACACACACACACACACACGCACGCACACACACACACACACACACACAAAGGATGCGGATTCCTGACCCCTTTCTCTAATAAGATGGAGTGGTGCTTGTATGTCGTCTTGTGTGACAGAGAGGGACTGTTACATCATCCTGTCTGCTATCTCCTCCTTTACCCAGAGTGCTCTCTATATATATATCTCTCTCTCTCTATGCCGCTGTCTATCTCTCTCTATCCCTCTCTCTGTCACTCTCTCTCTCTCTCTCTGCCAATCTATCCGCCTTTGTGTCACTTTCTCTCGCTAGCCCGTCTATCCATCGTTCCGTCACTCTCTCCCTCTCTTCCTCTTTCTCTCTCTTCATGTTAGCTTCTCTCTCTTCATGTTAGCTTCTCTCTCTTCATGTTAGCTTCTCTCTCTTCATGTTATCTTCTCTCTCTTCATGTTATCTTCTCTCTCTTCATGTTAGCTTCTCTCTCTTCATGTTAGCTTCTCTCTCTTCACGTTAGCTTCTCTCTCTTCATGTTAGCTTCTCTCTCTTCATGTTAGCTTCTCTCTCTTCATGTTAGCTTCTCTCTCTTCATGTTAGCTTCTCTCTCTTCATGTTAGCTTCTCTCTCTTCATGTTAGCTTCTCTCTCTTCATGTTAGCTTCTCTCTCTTCGTGTTAGCTTCTCTCTCTTCATGTTAGCTTCTCTCTCTTCATGTTAGCTTTCTCTCTTCATGTTAGCTTCTCTCTCTTCGTGTTAGCTTCTCTCTCTTCATGTTAGCTTCTCTCTCTTCGTGTTAGCTTCTCTCTCTTCGTGTTAGCTTCTCTCTCTTCATGTTAGCTTCTCTCTCTTCATGTTAGCTTCTCTCTCTTCATGTTAGCTTCTCTCTCTTCATGTTAGCTTCTCTCTCTTCGTGTTAGCTTCTCTCTCTTCATGTTAGCTTCTCTCTCTTCATGTTAGCTTCTCTCTCTTCATGTTAGCTTCTCTCTCTTCATGTTAGCTTCTCTCTCTTCATGTTAGCTTCTCTCTCTTCATGTTAGCTTCTCTCTCTTCATGTTAGCTTCTCTCTCTTCATGTTAGCTTCTCTCTCTTCATGTTAGCTTCTCTCTCTTCGTGATAGCTTCTCTCTCTTCGTGTTAGCTTCTCTCTCTTCATGATAGCTTCTCTCTCTTCATGTTAGCTTCTCTCTCTTCATGTTAGCTTCTCTCTCTTCATGTTAGCTTCTCTCTCTTCATGTTAGCTTCTCTCTCTTCGTGTTAGCTTCTCTCTCTTTGTGTTAGCTTCTCTCTCTTCGTGTTAGCTTCTCTCTCTTCATGTTAGCTTCTCTCTCTTCATGTTAGCTTCTCTCTCTTCATGTTAGCTTCTCTCTCTTCATGTTAGCTTCTCTCTCTTCGTGATAGCTTCTCTCTCTTCGTGTTAGCTTCTCTCTCTTCATGATAGCTTCTCTCTCTTCATGTTAGCTTCTCTCTCTTCATGTTAGCTTCTCTCTCTTCATTTTAGCTTCTCTCTCTTCACGTTAGCTTCTCTCTCTTCATGATAGCTTCTCTCTCTTCATGTTAGCTTCTCTCTCTTCATTTTAGCTTCTCTCTCTTCACGTTAGCTTCTCTCTCTTCATGTTAGCTTCTCTCTCTTCGTGATAGCTTCTCTCTCTTCGTGTTAGCTTCTCTCTCTTCATGATAGCTTCTCTCTCTTCATGTTAGCTTCTCTCTCTTCATGTTAGCTTCTCTCTCTTCATTTTAGCTTCTCTCTCTTCACGTTAGCTTCTCTCTCTTCATGTTAGCTTCTCTCTCTTCATGTTATCTTCTCTCTCTTCATGTTAGCTTCTCTCTCTTCGTGATAGCTTCTCTCTCTTCGTGTTAGCTTCTCTCTCTTCATGATAGCTTCTCTCTCTTCATGTTAGCTTCTCTCTCTTCATGTTAGCTTCTCTCTCTTCATGTTAGCTTCTCTCTTCGTGTTAGCTTCTCTCTCTTCATTTTAGCTTCTCTCTCTTCATGTTAGCTTCTCTCTCTTCATGTTAGCTTCTCTCTCTTCATGTTAGCTTCTCTCTCTTCATGTTAGCTTCTCTCTCTTCATGTTAGCTTCTCTCTCTTCATGTTAGCTTCTCTCTCTTCGTGTTAGCTTCTCTCTCTTTGTGTTAGCTTCTCTCTCTTCGTGTTAGCTTCTCTCTCTTCGTGTTAGCTTCTCTCTCTTCGTGTTAGCTTCTCTCTCTTCATGTTAGCTTCTCTCTCTTCATGTTAGCTTCTCTCTCTTCATGTTAGCTTCTCTCTCTTCATGTTAGCTTCTCTCTCTTCATGATAGCTTCTCTCTCTTCATGTTAGCTTCTCTCTCTTCATGTTAGCTTCTCTCTCTTCATGTTAGCTTCTCTCTCTTCATGATAGCTTCTCTCTCTTCATGTTAGCTTCTCTCTCTTCATGTTAGCTTCTCTCTCTTCATGTTAGCTTCTCTCTCTTCATGTTAGCTTCTCTCTCTTCATGTTAGCTTCTCTCTCTTCATGTTAGCTTCTCTCTCTTCATGTTAGCTTCTCTCTCTTCATGATAGCTTCTCTCTCTTCATGTTAGCTTCTCTCTCTTCATGTTAGCTTCTCTCTCTTCGTGTTAGCTTCTCTCTTCATGTTAGCTTCTCTCTCTTCATGTTAGCTTCTCTCTCTTCGTGTTAGCTTCTCTCTCTTTCTGTTAGCTTCTCTCTCTTCATGTTAGCTTCTCTCTCTTCATGTTAGCTTCTCTCTCTTCATGTTAGCTTCTCTCTCTTCATGTTAGCTTCTCTCTCTTCATGTTAGCTTCTCTCTCTTCATGTTAGCTTCTCTCTCTTCATGTCAGCAGCTTCTCTCTCTTCATGTTAGCTTCTCTCTCTTCATGTTAGCTTCTCTCTCTTCATGTTAGCTTCTCTCTCTTCATGTTAGCTTCTCTCTCTTCATGTTAGCTTCTCTCTCTTCATGTTAGCAGCTTCTCTCTCTTCATGTTAGCTTCTCTCTCTTCATGTTAGCTTATCTCTCTTCATGTTAGCTTCTCTCTCTTCATGTTAGCTTCTCTCTCTTCATGTTAGCTTCTCTCTCTTCATGTTAGCTTCTCTCTCTTCATGTTAGCTTCTCTCTCTTCATGTTAGCAGCTTCTCTCTCTTCATGTTAGCTTCTCTCTCTTCATGTTAGCTTCTCTCTCTTCATGTTAGCTTCTCTCTCTTCATGTTAGCTTCTCTCTCTTCATGTTAGCTTCTCTCTCTTCATGTTAGCTTCTCTCTCTTCATGTTAGCAGCTTCTCTCTCTTCATGTTAGCTTCTCTCTCTTCATGTTAGCTTCTCTCTCTTCATGTTAGCTTCTCTCTCTTCATGTTAGCTTCTCTCTCTTCATGTTAGCTTCTCTCTCTTCATGTTAGCTTCTCTCTCTTCATGTTAGCTTCTCTCTCTTCATGTTAGCTTCTCTCTCTTCGTGTTAGCTTCTCTCTCTTCATGTTAGCTTCTCTCTCTTCACGTTAGCTTCTCTCTCTTCATGTTAGCTTCTCTCTCTTCACGTTAGCTTATCTCTCTTCGTGTTAGCTTCTCTCTCTTCATGTTAGCTTCTCTCTCTTCATGTTAGCTTCTCTCTCTTCACGTTAGCTTATCTCTCTTCGTGTTAGCTTCTCTCTCTTCGTGTTAGCTTCTCTCTCTTCATGTTAGCTTCTCTCTCTTCACGTTAGCTTCTCTCTCTTCATGTTAGCTTCTCTCTCTTCATGTTAGCTTCTCTCTCTTCATTTAGCTTCTCTCTCTTCATGTTAGCTTCTCTCTCTTCATGTTATCTTCTCTCTCTTCATGTTAGCTTCTCTCTCTTCATGTTAGCTTCTCTCTCTTCATGTTAGCTTCTCTCTCTTCATTTAGCTTCTCTCTCTTCATGTTAGCTTCTCTCTCTTCATGTTATCTTCTCTCTCTTCATGTTAGCTTCTCTCTCTTCATGTTAGCTTCTCTCTCTTCACGTTAGCTTCTCTCTCTTCATTTAGCTTCTCTCTCTTCATGTTAGCTTCTCTCTCTTCATGTTATCTTCTCTCTCTTCATGTTAGCTTCTCTCTCTTCATGTTAGCTTCTCTCTCTTCATGTTAGCTTCTCTCTTCATTTAGCTTCTCTCTCTTCATGTTAGCTTCTCTCTCTTCATGTTATCTTCTCTCTCTTCATGTTAGCTTCTCTCTCTTCATGTTAGCTTCTCTCTCTTCATGTTAGCTTCTCTCTCTTCATGTTAGCTTCTCTCTCTTCATGTTAGCTTCTCTCTCTTCATGTTAGCTTCTCTCTCTTCATGTTAGCTTCTCTCTCTTCATGTTATCTTCTCTCTATTCATGTTAGCTTCTCTCTTCATTTAGCTTCTCTCTCTTCATGTTAGCTTCTCTCTCTTCATGTTATCTTCTCTCTCTTCATGTTAGCTTCTCTCTCTTCATGTTAGCTTCTCTCTCTTCATGTTAGCTTCTCTCTCTTCATGTTAGCTTCTCTCTCTTCACGTTAGCTTCTCTCTCTTCACGTTAGCTTCTCTCTCTTCATGTTAGCTTCTCTCTCTTCACGTTAGCTTATCTCTCTTCATTTAGCTTCTCTCTCTTCATGTTAGCTTCTCTCTCTTCATGTTATCTTCTCTCTCTTCATGTTAGCTTCTCTCTCTTCATGTTAGCTTCTCTCTCTTCATGTTAGCTTCTCTCTCTTCATGTTAGCTTCTCTCTCTTCACGTTAGCTTCTCTCTCTTCATGTTAGCTTCTCTCTCTTCGTGTTAGCTTCTCTCTCTTCATGTTAGCTTCTCTCTCTTCACGTTAGCTTCTCTCTCTTCATTTAGCTTCTCTCTCTTCATGTTAGCTTCTCTCTCTTCATGTTATCTTCTCTCTCTTCATGTTAGCTTCTCTCTCTTCATGTTAGCTTCTCTCTCTTCATGTTAGCTTCTCTCTCTTCATGTTAGCTTCTCTCTCTTCACGTTAGCTTCTCTCTCTTCATGTTAGCTTCTCTCTCTTCATGTTAGCTTCTCTCTCTTCATGTTAGCTTCTCTCTCTTCATGTTAGCTTCTCTCTCTTCGTGTTAGCTTCTCTCTCTTCATGTTAGCTTCTCTCTCTTCATGTTAGCTTCTCTCTCTTCATGTTAGCTTCTCTCTCTTCATGTTAGCTTCTCTCTCTTCATGTTAGCTTCTCTCTCTTCATGTTAGCTTCTCTCTCTTCATGTTAGCTTCTCTCTCTTCATGTTAGCTTCTCTCTCTTCATGTTAGCTTCTCTCTCTTCATGTTAGCAGCTTCTCTCTCTTCATGTTAGCTTCTCTCTCTTCATGTTAGCTTCTCTCTCTTCATGTTAGCTTCTCTCTCTTCATGTTAGCTTCTCTCTCTTCATGTTAGCTTCTCTCTCTTCATGTTAGCTTCTCTCTCTTCGTGTTAGCTTCTCTCTCTTCATGTTAGCTTCTCTCTCTTCATGTTAGCTTCTCTCTCTTCACGTTAGCTTCTCTCTCTTCATGATAGCTTCTCTCTCTTCATGTTAGCTTCTCTCTCTTCATGTTAGCTTCTCTCTCTTCACGTTAGCTTCTCTCTCTTCACGTTAGCTTCTCTCTCTTCGTGTTAGCTTCTCTCTCTTCATGTTAGCTTCTCTCTCTTCATGTTAGCTTCTCTCTCTTCATGTTAGCTTCTCTCTTCATGTTAGCTTCTCTCTCTTCATGTTAGCTTCTCTCTCTTCATGTTAGCTTCTCTCTCTTCATGTTAGCTTCTCTCTTCATGTTAGCTTCTCTCTCTTCATGTTAGCTTCTCTCTCTTCATGTTATCTTCTCTCTCTTCACGTTAGCTTCTCTCTCTTCACGTTAGCTTCTCTCTCTTCGTGTTAGCTTCTCTCTCTTCATGTTAGCTTCTCTCTCTTCATGTTAGCTTCTCTCTCTTCATGTTAGCTTCTCTCTCTTCATGTTAGCTTCTCTCTTCATGTTAGCTTCTCTCTCTTCATGTTAGCTTCTCTCTTCATTTTAGCTTCTCTCTCTTCATGTTAGCTTCTCTCTTCATTTTAGCTTCTCTCTCTTCACGTTAGCTTCTCTCTCTTCGTGTTAGCTTCTCTCTCTTCATGATAGCTTCTCTCTCTTCATGTTAGCTTCTCTCTCTTCACGTTAGCTTATCTCTCTTCACGTTAGCTTCTCTCTCTTCATGTTAGCTTCTCTCTCTTCATGTTAGCTTCTCTCTTCATGTTAGCTTCTCTCTCTTCATGTTAGCTTCTCTCTTCATGTTAGCTTCTCTCTCTTCGTGTTAGCTTCTCTCTCTTCGTGTTAGCTTCTCTCTCTTCATGATAGCTTCTCTCTCTTCATGTTAGCTTCTCTCTCTTCGTGTTAGCTTCTCTCTCTTCATGTTAGCTTCTCTCTCTTCATGTTAGCTTATCTCTCTTCATGTTAGCTTCTCTCTCTTCATGTTAGCTTCTCTCTCTTCATGTTAGCTTCTCTCTCTTCATGTTAGCTTCTCTCTCTTCATGTTAGCTTCTCTCTCTTCGTGTTAGCTTCTCTCTCTTCGTGTTAGCTTCTCTCTCTTCATGTTAGCTTCTCTCTCTTCATGTTATCATTTCTCCATCTCTCTTGTTTCCTCTTTCTTTCTGTCTTCTTCCTCTCTGTCCTCTGTCAACCTCTTCGCCTAATCTGCCTCTCACCATTCTCCCCACTCCCATCTCTCTCTCTATTTTTTTTTAATACCAGGGACCATGATGGAAATAAGTGCTTGCATATTATCATGTTTTTATCCCTTGGATGATGTCTCTAATCCACAATAAAATCAATCAATCAATCAAACTCTCCTTTCTCTTTCTATCTCCCTTTTTCTTATGTACCCCTCTCTATCTCCCTCTCTCTTCTCCTCCATCAACCTCTTCACTCTTATAATCCCCTCCTTCCCTCCTATCAATGGACCTATCTCAAAAACATCCGCCCTTTCCTTGATCCTCCAATCACAGCCGTTGCTTCACTCTGAGGGAAGAGAAGAGTGGCAGGGTTTGAGATAGGTCCATTCAGTTGATTTCAATGTAGCTCAGTCCTCGGGCAGGTTGGCCCGTTTGTGCCCAGATCACAGCCTGAAGACCGGGAGGTGGGCAGGTCTTTTCTCTCAGAGCGCAGAGGTTCTGGGCCGCCCTGCCTGGAGAGCTCAGGCCCAAATCACTAGGCCTATCACACTTTGAAATCAGTGGTTCTCAATCCGAGGCTCACAAGATGATTTTGGGAAAGTTTGCGAAAAAGGCATACAAAATACATCATGGTGCTTATAGCCTTTGGTATAGATGTTTTTTTCTTCTTGTGAAATGATGACTATTTGTATGGTAAACGGATATATCGCTTTTATCCAAAACCTATGCCTCACATTCACCCAGTCACTCTCACACACACACAGACACACCGACAGCAGAGACAACCATGCAAGGCACCAACCTGCTCATCAGAAGCAGTTAGGGGTTAAAGGTGCTATAGATACAGTTTTTATGTAGAGTTAGAGTAATCTTTTTAAAATGTTTAATTTAATTTAGTAAAATACATTCACAGAGCTTTTAGAAAGGTGTGGAATACAAGTATTGCTTTTCCCCCAGAAAATTTATTGATTAATAAAATATTTGCGGGTCCAAAATGAATGTTGTTGTTTACATGTTGCTGGTATGTATTCCCTCCATACTTCCCATTTCCCCAACGTGGATTGCACCTGACTGGATAAATTACATGCTGGTGCTCTAGTGCACCAGATCAAGTGGTGAATGTTCTATAGCTATAGGACCTTTAAGTGTCTTGCTCAGGGACAATTCGCGGAAAATGGCATTCGTGTTTTTAAGGGTCAAACATCAAAAAGGTTAAGAACCACTGCTTTAAATCAGTATTTATTTTATTTTATTTGATTGACGTTCAATTGACATCCTAAAGGGCCTGCTCATTAGGGTTCAAATGGAATTGTGCTGGACATTTAGATGAAAATAAACAGGTGAAAAGTAGATGAGAACTAGGTGCAGACATACAGTAGTGACCCGGGGAGGACCAGGAGGCCGCAGCGCAGATGTCCTCCACCGGGCAAGGCCCGACCTGGGCCTGGAGGAACTACACAGGGATGCATAGAGGAGCTTACTGACAACAAGCAGCCCCTCAACAGCCCCCTCCCATCCCCCGGTCGAGCAGAGAGGGAGGGGTGAAAAGAAAGTTTACAACTCGTAGTGGCATTTATATGACACACAACATTCACAATATCAACCCCCGTGACGTTCGGCCCGCCCTGGCATTTCCCCCGCGGAAAAGCTCAGGACCCTTCGGGGCAATCAGAATGTATCTGCGACGGGTTAAACTGATCCGGTCCGGCGCGACCAGGACGAGTCCCGCACCCTTGTCACGTCGCCGCCTCTCTCCAGAGGAGAGGGGGTTAGGTACACGTGTCGATCAAAACATCACAAGGGGCGCCACCAAGACGGTCAGCGCGCGAAACCCCCCGCCAATGTTTGATCTACCCCGGCATTTCCCCCCGGAGATGCACGCGAGTCGAGTCTAACCTATAGTGCGCTGACGCTCGGTAGAGATAAAAACCTCCTTCCCGGTCGACCGCATAAAAAACGCCTTTTTTATGTTGTTGGACAAACCAGGGCGCGCCGGTCCCGAAGGTGGATTCAATAATTGAAAAACACCCTGGGCCAGCGCTGATACCAGTCTCGTAAGACCAAACGCTGACTTATAACCGGCGTGTATGCTCGTGAAAACCCGAGAACGGTGACGGCGAGTTTCTAACAAGAAAAAGCCCAACGTCTCTCCCCGCTGTCTGGGACGACCAGCAGGGAACTGGTCCCGAAAGACACAGACATGGGTTCCTACATAACGAGCCTGGGAATAAACTGCATCAATTCCGCTCTTTATGGGAGAGGGAAAGACGTCGGGCTTATCCCAGAGAGACCTCAACGTGAGTGAAACAATTGAAAAAGGTTTATTTAACAGATTGGAGAATGGGCATAACAGCCCAATATACACAACCGTTAAAGAAAGCAGAGCAAAAGGACAACAGCCACGACTGCACCGCCTTACCTCCCATTTACAATGTCAGTGGCCTGCAGTGCAGGTCCTGTAACTCATGGATACATCTCTCGGCCACTAAGAAAACGCGAAGCCTGTGACGTCTTCAATGGCCTGCTTCGCCGACAGAGATTGAATCTCGTCGGCCAGGGCTGTTCCTGCCAATAGTCTGTATCAAACCCAAAAACGGAGGGTGGGGGTGTGCAAACTGTAACACAAGCCCCACTCTCAACGTTCTCTCCATCCGCACTTCTGTAGCCACACATGGTAAAAATCGCAAAGCGGCCTCGCTGCCGACGGCCCGCTAAGAATCGTAGATAGGTGGCCCGGTCCCTCCCACTGCGCATTGCAAACCCTGGCTTCGCCGACAGCGCGAGCAAGGTATCTCGTGGGGTTGGGATTCCGCACCCTGACTCCACCAACGAGGCAATTGCACCCAAGGGGGGGACCCCGACAGAAAAGGGCGGTCTGAAACGGGAGGAACGACAGTCATCACTCCTGGTGAATGAGGTGGCTCCCCCGCTGAGCATTGACTCGTTTTAGCAAAGCGATTAGCTTGCTGGGGACGGCCTGCTCTACGGCTGGACATGCATGATGTGTGGCCCTCACTCTGTCTAGGGTGAAAACCCCCCACACCATAGGCCTGTAGTGATATTACTATCACCCAAATTACACGTGCCTGACGCACTGCCGCTGCTAGGACTGGTAGTCCGAACGGGGGGAGGCACAAGCGTAATACCCGGCCTGGCTTTTTTTATAAATTTTTTTTACCTGCTCCGTCGTCACATACAACACCAGGCTCACCAAGCGCACACGCCGAGCGTGTGGCAAGGGAGCCTCTCTACCTTTCCTGACAGTACAACATTCTCATAGACAGACCCAGGCCTAGCTAGCTGCTGGGTATCAGCCCCTGTCCTCATGAGAAGCGTTATGTCGGGCCACCTATGCTTCACTGCGAAAACGCGGCCCGACGCCAGAGGGGACAGAACAGAGCCCTGTGTCCCGTAATGTAACGGGGGGAGGGGGGGGGGGGAGTGAACGGAGAGCGTGCTAGACACAGCGAGATGGCGACGGTTACTCCTTGAAAAGAGGCGCGTCGATCTAATTCAGCCGATCCCTGGGCCGCCGGGGTCTGTCGGCACCGTGAGAGCCTGTCACCCTGTGTACAGGTTGTCTCGGGCGGGGGACACATGGCCACCGGTCGGGGGTCTCGCAGCAGCCGCTGACGAGACCATGCTCTCACCCCTGGCTGTGAGGTGTGGGCGGCGTGGGGCCCTGGCTATAGGCCGCCCGCGCCTCCGCTGACAAACCAAAAAACCCATCTACGGAGAGGGGAGCCCTGAGGAGGAGAGTCCTCCTCTCCTCCTCCAGGGGAGACTGCTCTAACCACAGGTGTCTGTGAACAAGGGTCGACAGCGTCCTCACTCTCCCTGCGGTTATAGCTTGCGGCTGCGTCAAAAGCTGTATAACCTCAAAACCCTGAGCGAGGGTCTTGACGTCGGCCGTCTCCAAGACCCCATCGCCCGACACCATTTTCGACAGAAAAGCAGCCAACTGAGCAATGTTATTAGTTGCCGCTAAATTCTGTACTGCGGCGATATAAGCTTCATCAGCCCATTCAGCCACCTGCCGGGCCGACTCGCCCCTTAGCGTCGGCTTCCGGGCGGGGCGACACTCTACCATGTTTGGGCAGAGGACTGACAGCAACTGCTTCTCTAAGCGTGGCACACCGGTCCTAAGCCCCGCCATTAGGCCGTCTACCTGTGTAAAAGGTAAATAAGCCTCGGCTAAACCCTTAACGTTAGACACGACTGTCCCTCAGCAATGTAATGGTTAAGTGGAGGAAACCCCGAGCACAGCCTTGACGTTTCCCCGACACACGGGAGTGGAGCCCCGAAAGCCACAGCATTAGCATTAGTGGCGCGCGCCATGATACTGGGAAAAGCACTCAATAACGTTACACGTTGTGCACATTTACCTGAGTATACAGCCCCCAGCGCTGCACACACACCGCCCGTTCGTCTCACGGGACAGCGGGCGGCAGTGACAGTATTAACACTAGAGAATGCCGTCGCCAACCCTACCTTAGCACGACTCAGCATGACAACTGACTGATGACTGACCACGAGCAGATGCGGGTGCATGTGAAAGTTTTCAACATGCGCACAATATGTGCACGAAAGATGATATATCCCAATAAGGCTAGAGCGAGACACGAAAGCCAGTATGATATATAACTACATGCCAACATGATGAGAACTAGGTGCAGACATAGTGATAACTAGATGAGAACTGGGTGCAGACATAGTGATAACTAGATGAGAACTGGGTGCAGACATAGTGATAACTAGATGAGAACTGGGTGCAGACATAGTGATAACTAGATGAGAACTGGGTGCAGACATAGTGATAACTAGATGAGAACTGGGTGCAGACATAGTGATAACTAGATGAGAACTGGGTGCAGACATAGTGATAACTAGATGAGAACTGGGTGCAGACATAGTGATAACTAGATGAGAACTGGGTGCAGACATAGTGATAACTAGATGAGAACTGGGTGCAGACATAGTGATAACTAGATGAGAACTGGGTGCAGACATAGTGATAACTAGATGAGAACTGGGTGCAGACATAGTGATAACTAGATGAGAACTGGGTGCAGACAAAAGTGGGGAAATGGAGAGGACTTTCTTTTAATCTCACATTTATCTTTATTGTATTAATTTGCCCAGTTTCCCTAGACGATTTTCTTTTATGTAATGTATGTGATATTGTGCTGTCTATTTGAATTTAATTTAATTAATTTATTTCATTAAACATTTTTCATGATCATTATACAACCTAAATTCCCCCTACAGAAGTCATTCATTCATGTGTGCAGACACATGGACAGTGAGAGGCAGTATATGGACCTAGTGGACCTACTGTATCATGGTAAGGAATAGGGGCGAGACAAAAACAAATAGATGCAATATTTTGTAATATTTCCTCTTGCAACACGTTAGCGATGGCGCGAAGTATCAATATTTAATGTATTTTATTTTCTTAATTTGTTCTCGTTCGTTTGGCTTGACAATCCCATTTTGCTGCAATAAACATGATTGGAATGAGGTTAACAGACTGAAAACATTCTCATATTAGATAAAACAGATGATATATATAGTGTATATATATTTTTTTTCTATTGCAGATGGTAACAAAGTTTTCCGTTGGGGACTTAATTAATAGATAATAATAAAAAGAAGTTGCGGTCAGTGTGTGTTAAAGAGGCACTATGCAATTTGTTATACAATTGGCCAGTTTGTGATAATAATAAAAATGATCTGATAAGCGTTCATGTACATTTTCTATTCCTGCTTTTTGCCTTTTTATGGGTATTTTTTCTTCTTCAGTTACACAGATATGGTGATGTATCATAGATCAATTTTCTATATATAATAATAATATATAATATTATCGTTAACAAGGGCGATATTGTCCCACCCCCAGTAAGGAACATGCAGTCACATGTTCTACACAACGTCCATGTTGCTTTAAAGGCAGTGTCGTTTTCATCCCTACCTTTGAGCTCCTCTCCTGGCACGGTGGTGGGGTCCCGCTTGGCGTCCACCTCTCCAGGGCCTCCCTGGCCGTCCTGCCGCTGCTCCTGAGAGTCCAGGCCCAGCTCCAGCTCTGCTAGCCTATTGTGGAGCTCCAGGTCCAGTCCGGAGCCGCTCCCTAGCCCGGGCCCCATCTGGCCAGCGAAGGCCTCCCCAGACAGGAAGCTAGCGTCCGTGACCAGCGGCGAGCAGGGCGGAGACAGAGAGGAGAGCGACGACCGCGGGGACAGGGAGTTCATAGAGCGCGGCGTCTCCGACAGTCTGAGAGCCTGGATTCTGGACGAACCGGTCTCCCCTCCTCCTCCTCCAACAACAACAACACCTCTCCCTCCACACCCCACTCCGCCTCCCTCCCCCTCTCCTCCCGGTCCAGAATCCGCCCCTAAGGTCCCGACGACCTCGTTCTCGTGGATGGTGGTGATGGAGCTGGAAGGCCTGTAGCCTCCCGGCCCGCCCTCCTGGAGGAGGCAGTCCAGTTTGTTCTGGAAGTCCGGGTCGGCCAGCTCCGGCTGCTCCAGGTAGAGGTCTGTGAAGCTGAGCGAGGAGGTGGAGCCCAGGCTGGAGGTGGTGGCCAGGGAGCCACGGCTGGACGTCAGAGAACCACGACTGCTGCCCGACGAACAGGACAGGGTGCTGGCCGACAGGCTGGACAGGGGAGGAGGGGAGGATTTGGGTTAAATCAAATGAATGGTTGAACGAATCAATGAATGAATGGCTGCATTTCTAGCTGCTTTACAATGGAAAGATTGCATCTACTGTACAGTATTTTTCTGTATGGTGGCCCCAGTGGGAATTGAACCCCTAACCCATGGCAATGTTAGTGTCGTCTAGGGCTGTCTTAAATGCTTCGAAGCTTCGAAGCTTCCTTCGATGGGCATGGGATTCGAATATGAAAATAAAATTCGATTTTCTTTTTGCAAAATCAACTCTGCCTCTCTTTGTTAATTACAACAAATGACGGCTTACAATGTTTCATGAAAGCAAAGTGTTTTGTTTGTCTAAGATTTAAAAAGGTTTAAACTTTACAGCACTGACAAAGTTGAACAAAGTGCTGTACAAGATAATCAATCCCACAACATAAAAAATATATATAAAAAGAAAATATAAAAAAAATATATATATATATTGATTTTTTTTCTTTTTCGAAGCTTCGAATTAAAATCGAATCTCGGCTTCGAATTCCAAAAATAAATCGTAGGTCAGCCCTAGTGTCGTCACGCTCAAAAGTGCCAAGCACTCCACCCATTGACCTACACAGGACCACAAATCAACTTTATTCCTATATAGTTGCACTTAACACAATTTACAATCAGAAGAAGATAACAAGATCAGTAGTAAAAGGATACATGGTTTAAAAAGCAGTGTAGAAAAATCAATGAAATATAATGAATTGTACTAATTACATGTGACACTGTGTACTAATTACATGTGCCACTGTACTAATTACATACATGTGTCACTGTGTACTAATTACATGTGACACTGTGTGTACTAATTACATGTGCCAATGTGTATACTAATTACATAATTGCATGTGCCACTGTGTACTAATTACATGTGACACTACTAATTACATGTGACACTGTACTAATTACATGTGTCACAGTGTACTAATTACATGTGACACTGTACTAATTACATGTGACACTGTACTAATTACATGTGACACTGTACTAATTACATGTGACTGACAATGTGTACTAATTACATGTGACACTGTACTAATTACATGTGACACTGTGTACTAATTACATGTGACACTGTGTACTAATTACATGTGACACTGTACTAATTACATGTGACACTGTACTAATTACATGTGACACTGTGTACTAATTACATGTGACACTGTGTACTAATTACATGTGACACTGTACTAATTACATGTGTGTACTAATTACATGTGACACTGTACTAATTACATGTGACACTGTGTACTAATTACATGTGACACTGTACTAATTACATGTGACACTGTACTAATTAATTACATGTGACACTGTGTACTAATTACATGTGACACTGTACTAATTACATGTGACACTGTACTAATTACATGTGACACTGTACTAATTAATTACATGTGACACTGTGTGTACTAATTACATAATGACATTGAGCAGCACATGAATTCCACAGGGGGGCAGAATTTCAACTTGTGTTGCCAGGCAACCTCCCCTGTGATAATTTGGGTTTCCTCTGGATTCCTCCCACGCTATGCTACTTACACACTCCTGCCACTGTCCTTGAGCAAGGCACATACCGTAATTCCTCTAATAGTAACCGGGTCTCAAATACAAACCGGGTCTCTATTAATGGCCGGGTGCGCTCTTGAGCTAAGCAATTATAAGCCGACCTCCTAATACAAGCCGGGTTACTAATATACTGAGCTGCATACTGAGCTAGTTACTTGATTTCACTTTGAAAACGTTGAAATGACCAGTGACCACCTGTAATTGCACTGTTTACTATTTCATACAGTACTTGGTTTCAATAAATGAACCCAGTACATTTGACTGGGTTCAAACTGACACAAAATGTTGATTTATTCATTATGATCCGTTTGAAAATTTGAAATATAGGCCTCCCTCTTATACAGGCCTCCTCCTAATACAAGCCTGGTACCCGCTACAGTTGAAACAAATACAAGCCGGGGTTACTATTAGAGGAATTACGGTACATTACAACTGGAGTTGGTCCTCGGAGCGACTGTATGTGGCTGCCTACTGCTCCTGTGAGTGTGATTAGGATGGGTAAAATGCAGTGGCATCATTTCCCCCACAGGAATTAATAAAGTATAAATGAACTGTGTACTAGGCCAGGGGTTCCCAAAGTTTTCAGGCCGCAACCCCCGAAATAACGGTGTCAGAGAGCCGCGACCCCCAAATATTATTTTCTTTTTTATATATATAAATGGAAATGTATGGTTGAAACATGCAAACGTTCAAACGCACACACACTAATAAGCATTGGAGGCTTTTAACCCCCTGAGGTCTAGAGTTTCTAGCTCCACCTTCTCAGAATATTCTCTTTTTTTTTGTTACATAATGTAAAATTACAGATTCATACCTTCAAAATAAGCCATCAATTGTCAAATTTGAGACGATAGTTTTCAATCAATGTCCTATCAAACATTCTGGTACAGTCATTACCAATTTGCAGCAGGAGCCTCTGAAGAGAATTCAGTGAATTCAGCTAATGATAAGGGAACTACACTCCTTCCCAGAATGCAATGTGATGTCAATGTCAATGTCAATGACTACTTCACACCATGAAACAAAGGCCCAGCAGGGAACAATTACGGCTGAATGGGGGTATAGTGTGACTGATCAATACAGGCAACACACACTTTGATTTGATGCCATGCATACACACACTAGATATACAGAGGTTTAGATATTTAGATAGATATATAATAGTAATATAATAGAAGAGAGAGAAGAAAGAAAGAAAGAAAGAAAGAAAGAAAGAAAGAAAGAAAGAAAGAAAGAAAGAAAGAAAGAAAGAAAGAAAGAAAGAAAGAAAGAAAGAAAGAAAGAAAGAAAGATACAGAGAGAGAGACATTTATAATAATAATAATTATTATTATTATTAAATAGAATCATTTTCTATAGGCTTGCCGTGGTAGTCAGTGATACTGGTGTATACACACACTAGATAGACCGAGGTTTAGACATTTAGATATATATATAGATATATAATAGTATAGTAATAGATAGAGAGAGAGAGAGAGAGAGAGAGAGAGAGAGAGAGATAGAGAGAGAGAGAGAGAGAGAGAGAGAGAGAGAGAGAGAGAAAGAAAGAAAGAAAGAAAGAAAGAAAGAAAGAAAGAAAGAAAGAAAGAAAGAAAGAAAGAAAGAAAGAAAGAAAGAAAGAAAGAAAGAAAGAAAGAAAGAAAGAAAGAAAGAAAGAAAGAAAGAAAGAGATACAGAGATATATACAGAGAGAGACATTTATAATAATTATATTATTAATTAGTTTTTTACACACACACACTAATAACATGATCATAACCAAACCAATTTCAAATGTATCATCAAGTACAAAATAGATTTGATCGTAATATTTATGAGAATGCATGTTTTTTCACACTACAGGAGGAGTATGTCACAGTATGATGTCATAATCAAACATTCTAGAACATTTGTGTTCTATATATGCAACAATTCTCTGAGCATTTCCTGGCATTTTTTCAGACTACAACATCAATCCAGACTGGTTTGACCCGTGTGGCAGAGAGAGAGAGAGAGAGAGAGAACAGGTCTTCACCTCTCTACTTTCTACTCTACTCAGATGGTATTTACAGTACTGTACCAACCACCGTTATAGAGAGAGAGAGAGAGAGAGAGAGAGAGAGAGAGAGAGAGAGAGAGAGAGAGAGAGAGAGAGAGAGAGAGAGAGGGAGGGAGGGAGGGAGAGAGAGAGAGAAAGCTCCCGTCTGGTAGAGATTTGGGCTCTACTGAGCCTACCTTTCTAGTTGAAACGTTGCAATTTTTACATCATGCGTAAGCTGTCAACTAACTAGACAGAAAGAAAGAAAGAAAGAAAGAAAGAAAGAAAGAAAGAAAGAAAGAAAGAAAGAAAGAAAGAAAGAAAGAAAGAAAGAAAGAAAGAAAGAAAGAAAGAAAGAAAAAGAAAAGAAAGAAAGGAAAGAAAGAAAGAAAGAAAGAAAGAAAGAAAGAAAGAAAGAAAGAAAGAAAGAAAGAAAGAAAGAAAGAAAGAAGAGATAGAGGGAGAGAGGGGGAGAGGGGGGGGAGAGGGATATAGAGGAAGAGAAAGAAAGAGGGAGATACAGAGAGATGGAGGGAGAGAGAGGGAGAAAGCTCTACTGAGCCTACCTTTCTAGTTGAAACGTTGCAATTTTTACATCTTGCGTAAGCTGTCAACTAACTAGACAGAAAGAAAGAAAGAAAGAAAGAAAGAAAGAAAGAAAGAAAGAAAGAAAGAAAGAAAGAAAGAAAGAAAGAAAGAAAGAAAGAAAGAAAGAAAGAAAGAAAGAAAGAAAGAAAGAAAGAAAGAAAGAAAGAAGAGATAGAGGGAGAGGGGGGAGAGAGGGATATAGAGGAAGAGAAAGAAAGAGGGAGATACAGAGGAGAGATGGAGGGAGAGAGAGGGAGATATAGGTATGTAATTTCATCTTTCCTTGTGACAATATTGTCACCCACTGTACAAGACTGTACAAGAAATTCCTTCTGTAATATACTGATTTCTTTTGATTTCTCTGTTTGAGAGAGAGAGACAGTGTGTGTGTGTGTGCAGGGGAGTAGCTGGGGGGGGGGGGGGTTAGGATGATTCCAAGGGCCCAGCAAATGCCCCAAATTTTTTTATAGATTGGGGGCCCCACATTTTTTAATAGATTGGGGGCCCACAAATTGATTCTTTCATGGGGCCCAGAATCTCCAGCTACGCCCCTGTGAGCGCACCTTTCTACTCTAGAGAGCTGTCATCACCGTGATGCGCGCTTGAATGAACTGCGAGATAACTCATAACTCGTACACACACGCACTCTGTCTCTGCCATACAGTAGTTTATGTTGTTTTAGCGCGACGTGGGTATATACACGGGCGAGGATGAAAAGCATAAGACTACTTTTAATACATAAATTAACGTTCCGTCGGGTCCCGTGTATTCTCGAGAATGATAATAATAATAATAATAATAATGCAGGACCTGTTCAGATTATATTATCAACGACAGACAGTGAGAAACACAACCCCCCCCTCTTGCGCTGAAGAATATGCATATTAGATCACTCAGTGATTAACACCTATGCGCTGTTTGTGTGTGCACGCGTCCATGTATGTGCGTTTCGTGACGCGATGTAGTTCTTATCGCAAATGGAGATTATTACAAGCATACCATCTAGCAAGAATTAAACGTATTTACAAGTCGTATTAGGTTTAGCAAGTTGGGGGACGTATACCTTACATGTCAAAGCACTAGAAATGGCAATTTTTCTATTTTTATCGATTTCTGAAAAGATGTCCTTTTTGAGCATTTAAGAGGGATTCTAATTCTTTTGTTGTCCGCCGACGGGTTCAAAGCTCCAGCGTGACCCCTAAGGGTAAGGGCCGGACTGGGGAAATCATTCAGGCCAGGAAATATAGTGCAAATATAGTATTACAGGCTAGCATGTGTCAATGATTAGCAACAACACTGATTTTGATGGATTTTTTGTTTTTTGTAAGGGTCCCGCCTCCACCAATGACATGCGGCTCCCTTTGTGTGTGTGTGTGTGTGTGAGCAAGAGAGAGAGAGATAGTTCTCCAACTTGTGTGAGTTGCAGTGATCTCCTGGTTGTTCCCCACTTAGGTTATCTAACTATTGCGCCGCTGCAACTAGAAACACTGGCCTGGCCTGCTTCTAAGTTCAGTGGCCTGACTGCATAAAAATATATATATATTTATATATATATATATATTATATAAAAAAATTTGAAATCTTTTTTTGATTTTTTTTGGAAATCATCTTTATGTGTGAGAGAGAGAGGGCCACAGAGTTAAATGAGGTTGTAGCAGACCTGCAGGTTTCAATAAGAACAACATTTGAAGCAACACATAGCGACACTGAACTTGCACATTCCATACAAGCTCTCGCCAGACATACCAAGCATAATATATTTGTGGGAGTAGCCCCGCAAAAAACAACTTGAATACAAAAACATTTAATATATTTAATATGATTTAATCTCGCAACAGCCGGGCTGCCCCCCCCCCCCCCCCCAAAAATGTAATAGCTGTACAAATTAAATTAAAGGCTTTTTAATACCCTTTAAGGCCTTAAATTGACAATTATGATTTTAATACTTTTTAAGAGTTCTTAATACCCCGCAGATACCCTGCTTCTCCTCTCTTCTCTCTCTCCTATCCTCTCTTGACCTACCATCTCTTCTCCTCTCCCTATCCAATCCTCTCTTCTCTTCTTCTCATCTTTTCTCCTCCCCTCTCCTATTCTCTCTTCTCCTCTCCTATCCTCCCCTCTCCCTCTCCAATCCTCTCTTCTCCTCTCCTATCTTGTATTCTCCCCTCGTGGCGCACCGCATAGTGCCTTGCACACCTACGCGGCCGTCCCGGGTTCGCCTCCCGCTCCCGGGGGATCATGTGTCGCATGTCCTCCCCACTTCTTCTCCCATTCACCCTCTCCTCTGTCGGTCATGTCCTCCCCACTTCTTCTCCCGTTCACCCTCTCCTCTGTCGGTCATGTCCTCCCCACTTCTTCTCCCATTCACCCTCTCCTCTGTCGGTCATGTCCTCCCCACTTCTTCTCCCGTTCACCCTCTCCTCTGTCGGTCATGTCCTCCCCACTTCTTCTCCCGTTCACCCTCTCCTCTGTCGGTCATGTCCTCCCCACTTCTTCTCCCGTTCACCCTCTCCTCTGTCGGTCATGTCTGACCAAAAAAGCTGGAAAAGCGCTACAAATAAATCGTACAAAAATATAAAAATAAATAACAAAATAAAATAAAAATAGCCCAGGTGGACCAGCAGGTTCTGTTGCAAATTTATTCTGGGAGTCCACAAGAAAAAGTATGAGAAACAACTACTTCATTATGATATCATTGTTGAATGTCTTACAAATAAAAAATGGTTTCCTATTTTCGATTCCAGCTGGACTTTAGGGAAGATAAAGTTTTGGAGAGGGTGGTTTCTTCAGATGGTTCTGAATTATGCATGCGTCTTACAGAGTGCTTGCATCATCCCCTAAAATATTATTTTATTCCCATGTTATGAAACGTGCGCTCACTTCAGAGGACTAAGGTTCAATCAGACTTCAACCCGCCATGACTGAAATCAGAAGCAACGAGTTGGAGATAAGAGGAGAAACTGTGCATGTAAGCAACTTTCATCTTTCTGAATTGAGGATAAAAAAATTAAAAGGTAAAATACTTAAAAGGAAAAGGAAGCTCGCAGCCGGATAGCTTTCTACTGAACACACGGAGAGGAAACTGCTATCTTCTGGTCTAAACTGGAGAAGACGGTAAGCGCATTTCCCATAATGTTGGTGTGTTCCTTTAAACACTCTAGTTGTTCTCCGTCCAGCCTGCCCAGCAGTAAAGCTCTTCTCTCTCTTTTACTCTGTGCTTTGAAATGCATAACTAGAATGTATCCTAAATCAACAACCCATTCAGTCCTTAAGAGCCTCGTAAGGATTTGTGGAGCCAAGAATATTGAGCAGAGTCCTCTACCTCACCTGATATCCCCCAGCTGTAAATCTTGTTATATAGATAATAATATAATATCATATTTAGAGTAAGTACATGTACAACAGATGGCCTTTACCTCAATAAAAAAAATACTTTACCACAATCAGCTTTCACTGTCAATCTTTGACTGATAATAATAATATTAATAATAATATTATTGCAGGTCCTTGGTTGATTGTGTCAACATATCCACCACTTTTGAGATCACTTATAGAAGATTATGCACACCGCACGCACGCACGCACGCACACACACACACACACACACACACACACACACACACACACACACACACACACACACACACACACACACACACACACACACACACACACACACACACACACACACACACACACACACACACACACACACACACACACACACACACACACACACACACACACACACACACACACACACACACACACACACACACACACACACACACACACACACACACACACACACAATCTGTTTCTACTGTATCTCTCTCTGCCCCTCTCTCTCTCTCCACAAGGGAGAGCTACTTCATTCTATTCGTGTTTTTCAGGTTTTCAGAAAGCTAGCAATTTGAGGACGACATGAAGAATGGTCCCTGCAGGACACCGTACTGCCAGTAGGATTTACACTCTGCGACTCAAGCCACACAAAGCCACACACACACACACACGCACGCACACACACACGCACGCACGCACCCAGACACACAAGTGATTACAACACCTTGCACCTTCTTGCGTGAGTGTAATAAATGAACATACGTCTTGGATGGGGATGTGTGCAGTGTTTTGGGGGGACTGACTGTTCCAGGGGGGTTCACATGCCTTGTACTTTTGTACTTATTTTATGCCATTATTAGGTCTGCATAATTTGGAGTCTAACAGACTGGGACTAAAACATGTTTTACTAATCGACCACAGGAAAAAAGGTACATAATGTAAGTTGTGTTATAGCCGCAAGTAATATATTTACGTATTGTATGGGCAAAAGTCCAAAACAAAGGCTGCAACCAGTTTTTGAATCAACCATGGAGTTGAATAGAAAAATCATTGCAGTCGCAGGCGAGTGCTCTCACCACTATCTAACTACGGTTATAATTAAGAGTTGAGGTTCGTTTTAAAGTTGAACATGTTCTGAATATGTAATATTATGCACTTATTTGTAATACGTAGACATGTTACATTTCTGATACAATACGTAAAAATATATTACTTATGGCCAAGCGTACATTGTTTACATTTTTTCCTGTGGTCGATTAGTATTTTATTTTAAGCGAGATGGGGCTGAAACAAGAGAGACCAGGTGGTGATATTAAAGTCACATTGGAGTGCTGTCCCAGTCTCTTTTTATGATTCACTCTATTGAGGATTCAGAGGAGACGCTCTATATAATGTGGAAACAAGAGCACTCCGGGGGTTTTGAATGGAGAAATGCGTTACACTAAAGATGGCAGAAAGAACGTGGACTACTCCCTGCAAAACAAATATAAATAACATATTCAGAGAAAATTATTAAATGCAATGCTGTTTTATGCCGAGTTCAATTGTAATCGACTGCGTTTTGAGGTCGAATGTGAGCTTTAAAGAGTTTGATTATTAATGAACGATCTCTGCAGTGAGTGGTTGTCATGGTAACTAAGGACTCTGTGGCAGAAACCACAGGATGGCGCATGGTATAGAAGGAGTCATGTCTTGTTTGTTAGTCTTGTTAGCTGCTGTTATCAAGATGGTGGCAGAGTGAGCATAACGTCACGGTGACCAATCGCAGCCACTCTTATTGTCTGGGACCAAATACGGCCACGCCCCATAACCGCCTCGGACAGTCCTTCATACCAGCGGCCATCAGGCTCCACAACAGTGGGCAGCGACTAGCAGCCTCCAGGCCCCACAACAGGGGGCAGCGACAGCGACTGCTACCAGACATTGACCTGGGACTTATAGGAACCCAAGGGGGACAAAGTAGACTACCCTGGTACTTTGATTAATGTATACTCAGTAGATAGTAAATTATTATAACACTACCTCTTGCATACTGCACCTCATGTGACACTGTGAATAATGTGAATATTCCTCAGCTAGTCAGATAGTAAATTATATTGACCATATTGATCAAATTGTTTACACTGCCTGTGTTGTCTTTTACTACCTGTATACTGTGTTGTTTTACTACCTGTACCCCTCCCCCCTCCCCCCCATGCTGCTATGATGCCTGAATTTCCCCAAGGGGATCAATAAAGGAATATCTATCTTATCTTAAAAGTGGGAATCTCTAGAATGGGTTTCGGGCGACGGTGTATACGGAAGTGACTCTAAAGGTGACGATAGACAACACTTTCTGTTGTCAGTAGATGGCAGCATTGGTTTAAAATTAAAAGGTGAAAATGTTGAAAACTACAACAATACACTTCCCAAGATCCTTAGCACAGGTCACAGGTCACTGGGATGTGTCTATATTCTTCGACGTGATCTGAACAGCGGTAAACTATTACTGCGGCCTCAGTATAGCGACCGCGAATGGTAAACTAATTATCTTAACAAAAGTGCGCTGGTAGCGTTACATATGTTGTCTAAAGGGGGACATATGGTACAATTTAATATTTGAATGATAATCGGCATATAAAGGACAACATAAAGCATCGTTAATTTGTAAGAAACCTCAATGAAAACGGTCATATTCGCTATTGTTATGAAAATGTGATAGAATCCTATACAAATGTGGACGTATTTGGTCTACGTTCCGTTACTTCTCTTGAGAGAGACGCTGGATTCAGCAGCCAGTCTACAAGGTCTAAGTGAGTTGAGCATCTTATTTTCTATGGTCCCAGTATACCACTCCTCAATGACTATTACAACAGCGGGATTAAGGCCTCCAGGGGTCTCATTTACAAAAGGTTCTTCTTACACACAAACTATGTATTTACAACCAAATCAAAACCAAAGTAGCAAAGCCCTTTCTGGACATGCATTCAGGATGAGCAGAGAATTGGGTACAGGCATAGCTCGCGTTTGCCTTTTCAGACATGTAGCACACATTATGCAAAGATGTGTTCGGACAATACTGCGCTTGTTTTAGGCGAGGGGTGGTCATTCCTACTACAGTACCTACTGGTACACTACCAGTTACATTAAAACATACTGGTACTCTTATCAAGTAGAGACCCAGTCACATTAAAACATACTGGTACTTTTATCAAGTAGGACCCAGTCCCAACCAATAGTTTAAGAAACCGTTAAACGTACTTTAAAAATGGTGCAAAAAGAATTCTAAAGTAGTAATGTCACATCATGATCATTGGATGTGTTGGGCGGCAAACACAGACGAGGTGTGAAGTGAAGTGAAATACCTTTTGAGTTGTGTGTGCAGCAGTGTAGCCAGACGGACCGTCTCCTCCAGCTCTCCAACCAGCTTGTTCCTCTTGCAGTGCAGACGCAGCCTGGAACAGCAAGCACACCAGAGAATACATGAGGTGCACAGCAACATCCTGCGATACTCGTAACAAGGTTGAAACCAGGTAGTAGTAGCTGCGTGGTGTAACGATGCATTTGTTTAATGTCGGAGGTGGGAAGTAGGAAGTGGGAAACGCATCGTCTCACGCTAAACTTTTTTGGCAGTTTTTTTCGTACAATTTGTCTTGTATGAACTATAACTCACAAAGACAGTTTACAACGACATATAGCTAGCTAATATACTTACAAATGTACTGTTAGAACAGCTAATAACAACATTGACATTTAAAGGATGTGAGTGGCAATGAGAAATCAATTTGCGACTAGGAACTTCGAGTTGATGTTTTATTCTATTTTTCCTAGTAGGAAGTAAACATTTTCGACCGCTGAGTTATAATCGAATGCAGCATAAACTCACTCCTAAGTTAAATACCTAAGTTTTGCTACCTGAATTCAGATGGTTTCCAGGAGGCAGAATGGTTAAGACTGTAGTTTGAAACTATTTGAGGCTGCGCGGTGCTGGTGTGCGGAGGGTTGCCGGTTCTAGGCAGGTATAGTATAGTGCCTGCCAGTATCTTGTAGGGTTGGGAATCATCAGAGGCCCTACCATACAATATTATCGTTATCACAATACTAGAATCACAATATTGTAATTTCACAATATTGCAATATTTTGCAATTTATAAATTTGATTTAAGTGCAAATTATGTCCCCAATGGGAAACATTGTTAACATCTGCAATATAAAAAATATATGTACATCATCTGTTTTATCGATTAAGATAATTTTTCCAGTCTGTTCACCTCACTGTATCAATATAATATCAGTGTGCAAAATATCACAATATATTGCTGTATACATATTTTCCCCACCCCAAGTATCTTGTGACCACAGGTTATACGCAAGTATTCTCTTTTTGAGTTGATGCATACAAACACTATATTGTACCTACTTTTGACAATCCAGATAACTGGATGAGATAACTGAGGTATGCTGACATTCATTGGAAAACTGAGGCATGTACATCTTAGATAATCTACTGCCGTTCTTATTGCCAAGTTGCAGTCCCATGGAAATATTATTTTCATTCATGCACAAGGGGACCTTTGTCAGTGTGACACATTATGAAAATATACCGCTTATCCTTTATAAGATCAACATAGAAGCCATGCACATCCGAGGTTGTATTAGGTTTTTTTTTCTCTGTGTATTTCTTGTGCCCACGCTCCTTGTATGCATGTTTCTCGTAGGTATGTGTGTCTCCCTTGTGTGTGTATGTGACTGAGTGAGAGGGAGAGAGAGCGGGGGAGAAAGAGAGAGAAAGGGGGGGGGGGGGGAGAGAGGGGCTGAAGAAGGCTTCTTTTGTGTCAGCCCGACGTGTCCCTGCCTCAGAGTGCTCAGGTTACAGGAAGCGAGAGACAAAGAGGAGCTCCATGCAGGTACAACACGACTGGCTCTTTTCCACCGTCATGCTGACCTCACGGGTTCCACAAGTGTTTCCATGACCAACAGAAAGGTTCCGCACACGGTTCTCCCAACTATATTTTGGTGCTGAGGTGCTACTAAACACGGCGTTCCAGGTAGGCGGAGCTAGCGGTGCTCTCCATTGTGACCGGTCAAATTGATGTGCCGTCACGTCATTTCACGGGATGTAGCTAAACATCTTTTGGAGACACGAACCTATTGCTGGAGACGGCCACGATCTTTGCCACGTTCTGTTGTGATCTGTAGTCTAGCATTACGACCGGGGAATACTGCGCTTGGTTTAGGCAGGGCACCGAGGTAGAGCGAGGGCATGATGCAGAATGCCTACCTCCTCCTGTGACATCTTGCAAATGAGGGCTACCTGAAAACATTTGTATTACTCATAAACAGTTTTTTATCTAATGTCATTTATGTAACTTATGTTCTTGGATGACGAGCAAACAGCGTTTCATATCCTGCATCCTCAATTAGACAGTGGCGTAAACTGGCCAGCATATCATCTTGATTTGATATTTCAAATGTCTCCCATTTCATCGCATTATTGAGCAAAAACTGAACTACCGGTATGTAACCTATCTAAAACAATCTAAAAAAAACACGAGAAGCACACATAATATAAATGTATGACTTTTGGAACATATTGGGTGGAGACAAATGTCTTGTTTGTTTTGTCCTTGAAGAGAATGAAGATAACATAGATATAAATTGTATCCACAACCCATACATTTTTATTTAACTCAGTGGGAAATGGGCATCTGTGCACAACATGGTTGTGTATGGACAACATGGTCTCATCAGAAAATGTAAATAAAGTACTAATCGACCACGGGAAAAAGGTACAAAATGTATGTTATGTTATAGCCATAAGTAATATATTTACATTTCGTATCGGCAAAGGTCCAAAACCAACGCAACCACGAGTCAAACTAACAATGATTGTGGTTGCAGGTGAGTGCTCTCACCACTAGACTTAACCACCCACCCACCCTGATACAAACACAGCAATACTATGATTTGTTTTAACAGGGTTACGGTTAGGAAGCATACTAGGACCGCTACTGTTCCTAATTTATGCAAATGACATGTCGTCAGCTTGTGACTGCAACTTGTTCCTGTTTGCGGACGACTCAGCCCTGCTGGTCTCTGACAAGAACAAGTTACAGGTTGAAAAAACCCTCAGCTCTGAACTAGGCAGAATCTGCATATGGCTCGCTGATAACAAACTATCATTACACATGGGCAAAACAGAGTCCATTCTCTTCGGTTCAAATAACAAACTCAGCAAGACCGACGGCTTCTCAGTTACAGTGGGTGACAATATTGTCACAAGGAAAGATGAAATTACCTACCTGGGTTCCATCCTAGAGGCTAATCTCTCCTGTGACAAAATGGCATCCAATGTAATAAAAAAAGTCAACCAACAAACTCGATTCTTGTACCGGATCTCCTCTCTGGTAAACAAGAATACCCTGAAGACTCTGGCAGGAGCACTCATTCAGGGGTACTACGACTATGCTTGCACCTCATGGTACCAAAGCACCTCAAAGGCGCTAAAAACAAAATTACAAACATCTCAAAACAAACTGGTCAGACTACTGCTTGACCTTACTCCTAGAACCCACCTCACCCCTGCCCACTTTGACAACCTAGGATGGCTTAGAGTAGATGACAGAGTACAGCAACTTGCAATGGGCCTGGTCTACAAGATACACTACACGACCAAGGTACCCATGTACATGGCAAAATACTTCCCAAAGGTCAGTGAATACCACGATCACAACACCAGAGGGAGCTCCACAAATCATGTTAAACCCAGATTCGGCTCAAATAAGGGACTAAACACGTTTCGCAATTATGCCACATCAATGTGGAACGCCCTACCCAAAGCTGTAAAGGAATGTGGATCACTACCCACTTTCAAAACCTCTCTCAAGAGACACCTACGGGAGACTGCAATGCAACACTGGCCCCTGTAAATATCCTAACCCAACCCCCTCCAATGTACAGTCATTTACCTAGTATGGTCTTGTCAATAGTCCAATGTACAATTTTGTTTGTTTGTACAGAGTCCCCCCCCCCCCCCTCAATGTACAGTTTTGCTTGTTTATACAATGTGCCCCCCCCCCCCACCTCCAATGTAAATTACCCAGTATGGTTGTCAATATCCCAGTGTACCCAACCCCCCCACCCAACCTCCTCCAATGTACAGTTTCTACGTCAAATGTATATACTCCCTTTTCTTGACTCCTTCTGTATCACAAACAGTACTGTATTTGCAAATCTGGTATGTCATAAATGTATAGATGTAGCAGTACTGACTATCTGTATGTCATGTATGTCATATATGTCCTGATGAATTGAAAATGGGGACCATGGTGTAAACAAGACGAAAGTCTTTCTCTGGTCTGCATCCCCTTAACAATTGTGTGTATTGAGCTGTACTGTATTGTACCCATTCTGCAATCTGGTTATAAAGTTTTCAATCAATCAATCAATCAGGGTTAGGGTTTGATGGTTGTGGTTTGTTTAAGGTAACAGTGTGGTTACGGTTAGGGTTAGGGTTTGGGCAAGGCTCTCAGAAAAGTCTCGGTGGTCTTGAGGTAAAGGCACTTGTTTTCTAAAGACGTTAAAAACGTTTAAAAGGCATTTGAATAAATATGTTGTCAATATATTACTTATTTGTAATACATTAGAGAGAGAGAGAGAGAGAGAGAGAGAGAGAGAGAGAGAGAGAGAGAGAGAGAGAGAGAGAGAGAGAGAGGAGAGAGAGAGAGAGAGAGAGAGAGAGAGAGAGAGAGAGAGAGAGAGAGAGAGAGAAGGGGTAACAAAAGGGAGAGTGTTGTCCTTTGGATACCTGATCCTGCATAGTGCAGGTGTCAACTAGTAAAATGCCATGCTGATTGGAGAGGGGAGGAGAGGAGATGAGATGAGAGGAAAGGAGAGGATAGGAGATGAGAGGAGAGGATGGAAGAGGAGACATGAAGATAGGAGAGGAGAGGGGAGAGGAGAGGAGAGGATAAGAGAAGATATGGGAGAAGATGGGAGAGAGAGGGGTAGAAGATGGGAGAGGAAGAGGAAGGAGAGGAGGAGACAAGAATATTGGAGAGGAGAGGAGAGGAGACAAGAAGATTGGAGAGGAGAGAAGACGAGACAAGAGGAGGGGAGACAAGAAGATTGGAGAGGAAAGGAGAGGAGAGGAGAGGAGGGGAGACAAGAAGATTGGAGAGGAAAGGAGAGGGAGGAGAGGAGAGGAGAGGAGAGGAGAGGAGAGGAGAGGAGAGGAGAGGAGACAAGAATATTGGAGAGGAGAGGAGAGGAGAGGAGAGGAGAGGAGAGGAGAGGAGAGGAGAGGAGAGGAGAAGAGAGGAGAGGAGAGGAGAGGAGAGAGAGGAGGAGAGGAGAGGAGAGGAGAGGAGAGGAGAGGAGAGGAGAGGAGACAAGAATATTGGAGAGGAGAGTGTTTGACAGGCTCATGTACAGCTGATCATAAGCCTGGATGTCTTTATAAAGGTCACAGTGACAGAAGCTGAAAGGCCACTCAGATAACTGATGGACGTCCTACTGGAGTCCTAGTGATGCCATGATACATCGGCAATCGGAGACAGTGTAGACAGGCCATTCTGTTGATGATAACGCCAATGATTACATAGAATATAATTTTTTTGCTGTGATCAACCATGACCAAGCAGTGTAAGTCATCCATCAAATACAAGACTACATTATGAATTGAAAATGTGGGACCCTGATGTAGACAAGACGAAAGTCTTTCTCTGGTCTGCATCCCCTTAACAATTGTGTGTATTGAGCCGCACTGTATTGTACCCATTCTGCAATCTGTTAATACAATTTGCAATCAATCAATCAATCAATCAATCAATCAATCAATCAATCAATCAATCAATCAATCAATCACTAGGCAAGCCTAGTTAAGCCCAAGCCTAGTTCAGCCAAACCTGGCAACGATACTCACGCATGTGTATTTCAACAATGGGGGAGTTATTCAGTCAATTAGGGACATTCACTATTGTAGACCGGCCCTCCAGGTCCAGCTAAAAAGTCATGAACGCATGCAACTTGGGTTTGGCTCTGAATAATCCATTACAATTCTCTCTAGCTGACACCATGGACCTTTTTAAAAAAGGGACCTTCCTTCTCTCCCTCCCTCCCTCCCTCCCTCCTTCTCTCCATCCCTCCCTCCCTAGTACCTCTCGGTCAGTGCTTTGCTCTGGCTGTCCCTCGCCACCTGCAGGTCCCTCTCCAGGCGTTTCTTCTCCGACTCTATCTTCTGTGCGTCGCTGGGCTGCTGCTTCCTGCAGGGCCTGACGTACTGCAGCTCCTTCAGGAGCTCCTCCTTCTCGTTGATGAGGATGAGGCGGTCTCGCTCCGGGTCCAGCAGCCCTGGCCACGCCTCGCTGTCCAGCTTGGCAATCTGGACTTCGATGGTGGCGATCCTGTAAAGGGGAGGGAGTGGGGATTAAATATAAATTTAGACTGAAAATGTGTGGTCGACAAATATGATATAATACTTTTTTTTCTCCATTCGAGAGATCTAGCTGTGGAAAAGGCAGAAAATCAAGTCAGTTTAGTTTGATTTTATACATGTTGGGATTTCTATATTAGGACATTTCCCAGGTGGTACCAATGGACCACCAAAGTACAAGTAAAGACACAGATGCTACGTTTGCACTGTCGCTTCACACAAAACAGAAACGCATGCTAAGATGGCGGCACAGTGGTTTGCAGCTTCACACAAAGAAATCCCTGGGTTCCAACAGGAGGCCTTTCTGTGCAGAGTTTGCATGTTGTATGCAAACCCTGTGTTTACATGGGCTTCCTCCAGGTCTCCTCCCACACCAAAAGACATGCATGCTGGGTATATATTGTGCCCTTGACCAAGATACTGGGTGCCTGTCTGTGGCTGCCTGCTGCTCCTAAGTCGTCCGGATGGGTCAAATGCAGAGGAATAATTTCCCTACCAGGATTAATACAAGTTTAACTTGAAATGGCTGGGCAAAGGTCCCAGGTTTGTCCAGGACATGTGGAAGTCCTGGGCCCTCATTTATCAATAATGTGTAGAAAGTGTTCTATTTTCGTTCCTACGCACAGAATTTAGAATGTCTCTATGCACAGAAAAATTGGGATTTATCAAACGTACCATACTCGTACCACACTGGCACACTCCGTGTTGATAAATACCAATTGTTCTTACCGTCTATGCTTGTGCACTATTCTAAGCATTTGCATACAGAACCGCCCATAATTAACCATATATGGGAATGAAACACCCCCATGGGAACATGCCTGTTTGTGGAATGTGGAATAATGGCTATGTGAACTATGAGAAACTTCACCGAGAGCAAGATTGATCATGGAGGTCATCTAACCAACAAATTGAAGGTAGAAAGCATTTCGTTGTGAAAAATCTTATTTGGAAACATAACACACAAAATAATAGTATTTCGCTTTTTATTTTAAACTATTTAATGATTTAAAATATTTGTGCGTGCGTGAGCCTGTTATAATTGCGCTCCTGTTGGGTTGTTGCGTTGGGTTGGTCAAAGATCCCAGGGTGGAGAGGACTTGAATGTGCACAGGGATGGAATTTGTGCGTTTTGTTCCACGCTGCAATTTGGGTCCCAAATTGCGGTACAAATCAAGGAGAATGGGTCTCATTCTCCAAAAATTTTCAACAAGTTCTTTTGGAAGACTTATCTTGGAACCACTGAGACAGAATCAATGACAAGTTCACTCTGAGTCCCGAACGTGCTGGTAATATGTCTTAAGTGGCTGAAATGGTCGCACAAATGATATGATCTGATATCTGCTTGGCGAATGTGATTCTGTCTTAAACTCAAAAGCGCAGTATAGGCTTATTATTCCATTAATGCCTACGGTGTAATGAATGAACGCAGTATAGGCTTATTATTCCATTAATGACTTGTTGCATTAGGATTTAGTATAATAATAATAATTTAGGACCTGCTCAGAGGTCATCAATCGGCACACATGCGATGCATGCATGCAATTCGTATCTGCGATTAACCCATCCCGTCGTCCTTCCCCCCCAAGGGCAGCCGGGAGCAGACAGGCGTCAACGTGAGCCGCGCCAGGGGACCAATCCAAGTGCTCCTGTCCGTCTTCGTCAAGGACGCCACAGCGTTAGCGATCTATTGTTGTGCATGTTTTTCCATTGGGTTTATCTTATCGGGGGGAAACCCTTGCGAGCACGGGGAGAACATGTAAACTCCACACAGAAAGGCCTGGGAGATACCCCACCTGGGTAACTGGCATCATGGAAACCTGGTCCCCAAGCGGGAATCGAACCCTGGACCTTCTTGCTGTGAGGTGACAGTGTTAACCACTACACCACCGTAGATACTATATGCTCTGCGCTACGTACAGTATAGGTACAGTACAGTCTGTACTTATACTGTACGTAGGGCAGAGGCAGAGCATATATAGTATCTACTAAATCCTAATGAAACAAGTAACTAGAATAATAGCCTATACTGTTCATTAGACGTAGGCCATACTGGCACACACAAGACTTGCTATTTCCATGCGATTAGCTTTAGTTCTTATTTATTTATTTATCCACTGTCATTTCAGTGTTGGTGTATAGGCTATATAGTGTATTTCAATATAAGTTTAATTGATTAATGATATATTCGAAGGAATGCAGGTTTATAGCTATATCAACCCCCTCCAATGTACAGTAAATGACCAAGTATGGTTTTGTCAATATTCCAATGTACAGTTTTGCTTGTACAGTGTCCCCCACCAACCCCTCCTACCCAACCTCCTCCAACAGTTTCTACGTCAAATGTATATACTCTCTTTTCTGGACTCTTTTTGTATCACAAACAGTACTGTATTTGCAAATCTGCTATGTCATAAATGTATAGATGTAGCAGTACTGTATGTCGTGTGTGTCATATATGTTATGATGAATTGAAAATGGGGGACCCTGATGTAAACAAGACGAAAGTCTTTCTCTGGTCTGCATCCCCTTAACAATTGTATGTAATTGAGCTGTACTGTACTGTACCCATTCTGCAATCTCTTAATAAAGTTTTCAATCAATCAATCAATCAATCAATCAATCAATCAATCAATCAATCAATCAAACAAAGGTCTGTCCCATTGTATACCAATCAATGGGATACATTGCATGTTGACCTGCATTATTTCAATGTATATAATTAATCATTGAAACAGATGTGTAACAAATAAGAAATACAAATTCCACAGAAGGCATTAAATAATTATTATTTTCAATCATTTCACAATAATTGCATAATTGTGTTTGAATATCTGAGTAATTAAAGTAATTATATACATTTGTCCAAAATAGCTGGTTCAGATATGGTTAAGCAGCTGCCCTGTGATCAGATGAATCCATATTATTTATTTTTCCGACATCAAATGCGTAATTTCTTATCGTACAAATATTGTCATATTTATTTTAATTATGATTAAGTAATTAATTCCAAGGAGGCCTGTAGTGTTTACATGAAGGAATCACTATGAGAACACAGTCTGTCAAGTTAATCCAAATTTCAATTAGTCAATCAATCATAAGAGTGCTCCTCAGAACTCTTAAATCTGCTCTCAGCCACGCTCAAATCTGATCTCAGGAAAATTTGGGGACTCGCGCTCCCAGCCCTAATATGTCTTAAATGGGCAGAAATCTGCCTAAGAGGACATTTTTGGTCGTAAATTCGTTCGGGAATGAGACCCAATGTGTCTCGGGTAGCGGACTCTACTTACATTAGCCTCATAGCATAATTGCCTAAGTAATTTTTTGGCCAAATTGATATTTCTGCCTAACTCTACTCTCCTCACACTGCTGCACCACCCTGGCTTAGTGGCTGTGTCCTCAGCCAATAAGAACCTTGTTATGTTACAAATCCCTTTCTGCCTAACTCACTCGTGTGGCTTGTGCCAAAATTCGTTTTTTCTTCTTTTCCGAAAGTCATGAAAAATGACTTAGGCAATTATGCTATGAGGCTAACGTAATATATTGTGTTCTCTCGGTTTTCTCTGAAAACAGCTCCCCGTGGCGCGCACCCTGTGAGAAGTATTCCGATAACGCTAGATAAACCATGCTGCATTCATTCGGAAATACCTATTCCAAATGCTATTTATAGGGTTTGACAATAATTACACTCATATCTCTAATTTACAATTAACTATAATTAATTATGAGTCATACCGAACATGTCGGTGTTGAAACTCGAATGCATGAAAGCTTATTAGTTTATTTTTTGTTAAAATAAGTGATCTACATTCCGAAAGCCATCACTGATTGAGTGTTTGGTCAGTAACCCCACACTGCAAAAATTGTCAAAAAATGTATCGTTCTAAGCAAAACTTAAAACAAGTAAAATAATCTACCAGTGCAGTAAGCTCATTTGGCTTGGCAATATTTCTTGAAATAAGTACAAATATCTAGGGTTCTCTGTCCTGATTGGATAAAGTGGGAAGGGATACCAGAAAAAAAAGTCTGTATACTGCAGAGTGGAGGGACTGGGAGACCCATGTTACTGACAAAACACTCTAATGGCTCTTTGAATGTAGAGCTATTTAACACTTGTTTTAACTATAAAATACCACTTACAGCATCTTTAAGATGAACAACCATAATTTCTGAAACACACACATGTCTATACTCACATCTACTTGTACCTCCCTCGTACACACACACACACGCACACACGCACGCACCCACGCACGCACACACACACACACACAGGTAATACGAGACGAGTAACATCAATTTTTACCTTCTCTTGGCTTCTTCATACTTCAGGCTCAGACGGACCTTTTCTGCCAGCTTGTTGGTGTTGGTCATGAACTAAAACAAAGAGGAAGAAAAGTTAAAGAAAAAGTAAGAGGACGGGATGGAACTCTATCAGCTGAAACTAACCTCTGAAAAGTCTAAATAAAGTATGATACATCTTTATTATTGAATGCAAAAAGTTTTAAAAGAGAAATACTGGATCCTGAAAATAGAAACGATCGTATAAGGGTAATGGCTGGCGCTGAAAGTGTTAATGGGAAAGTGCCTCATTTGCATATATAAACAGACAATTCAGAAAACTTGCAATATATTTTTTCTTAGTTTATATGTACATAACAAACTGGGAAAGTTCATAGTGATATCTATTCATATATTTGTTTTGGCTATTAGTATTAGGGGGTACAGTAATCGGTTGTGTTGAGTTTGTTACTACACTTTTACTACTACTACATCATTATTATGTTATTATGTTATTCAGTTATCAGGCATGTGTTTAGGTTGTCTATTACTAATGGTTTGATTGGGTGTTGTTTGTAAATAGCGGTTTCAAAAAAAAAATGTATGGCATTTTACAATACAGAACTTTGAAGGGGTTTTCCCAAAAATGAGTTTTTATGCGCTTTTCTTACACGCAAGGGTAGACATGTACCATTTCCCTAGCACCTGCACACACCAAACATTCCACATTTATTCATATCTATATCCTGCTTCTTTGGGCCAAAGGGTTTGTTGATATGTCATACATAGCCTGATTTACAGACAATACAAAACTTTAAAGGCGTTTTTCTCAGTAGTTTCTCAGGAGTTTTCTCAGGAGTTTTTATTACACATAATTACAAAAAATCTCAATTTCTCTAGTACCTCCACACACCAAACTTGCCACGTTTCCTCCTATCCATATACCACAACTTTTTGTAAGAGGATTTTTTTTATATATCATTCATCCAGATTTATAGTACATTTTATACCAAAAGTCATGTCGAAAATAGATCTTTTATGACTAGGGGGTCATAAAAGGTCATAAATCCCTGCTCGGCCCATTTTGAATAGACCACGGCCCTTTTTGGGTAATAAAGTTGTTTGATTTCATCCTTTAGTTTTGTCCCCCCATATCGCCCCTTAATTAGTTTTTTATTGAATGATTCGTTTTTTATTGGATTTGTATTGAATCCCTTTGTACTGTATGTCTATCATGAGGATCAGTATTTATTTTTGTATTTATTCTAGTTATTTAGTATTTAATGGCTAAAACCGAGACCTGCGTACTGTATATCATGCTTCCATGTCACATGGAAAAATGACAATAAACATGACTTTGACTTTGAAGTCTTGTGGTCCCCAGCTGGCGCCTCACCTCCGCGGGTATGTCGGTCTGGGAGCCGGCGTCGGAGTAGAGGCGGGGGATGGACAGCTCAGAGTTGGCCAGGGAGGGGCTGCTGCCCCACAGCTCCGACTGGGACCCGGAATCCAACTGGAAACCATCCTTCAGCACCGCCAGTTTCTGTAGAGAGTAGAGAGTAGGGTTTAGAGGGGTTTCAGGTACCATGAAGAAGTTTCATTTTGCAGGTTTAACCTCAATAGACACATCGTCACGTCCCACCTTAACCTAAAAATAGAGATAAAAAAAAAAGGAAGTTACGATGCGTTTTTCGACGAAACGTGGACACGTTCTGGGCGTGACCCGTGTGCACTGAGCAAACTGGAACCATCTTCAGGGCTGGAAGGCGGGAAGCTGGGGTGCGTGTTCCCGGCTCTGGAACTCTGTGTGTATTGGCAAGAATCTGGCGATGCATGTCATGATACAGGGGGCACCATTTAATATATTGCGATATATTTCAATACTATAAACACTGCCATATATTGAGATTTCATATCGGGAAGAAATGTTAATTAAACAGAAAACAATGTGCAGATAACATACATATATGTGACCAGGTATGGACTTCAGGGTCATGTTGAGGGATCTTCATTTTTTTTTTTTACATATTATGAAAGTACAGATTCATACCTTCAAAATAAGCCATCACTTGAACATTTTGGTGGGATACTTTGCAAGCTACTTCCTATGATTCACGTATTCAGAGATAATAGCCTTCAAGAGACGAGCAGGCTATTCAGTGACAATAGTGAAACAACTACAACACTACCCAGAAGTCATTGTAATCCATGGCCCCCCTCTCTCTAGGGCAATTAACACCTGGCAGCTTTCCAGTCTGAGGCTCTTTGTTATTACAATGAGTCTGGTGACTGGTAGTGGTAGTGAAAGGGACCCTGATAATAAACAAGAAACTTAATCAAGTTTCAAGATTTTATTAGCATTTAAAATAACACAAGATAAAAATAGACATGCTAAAGTCAATGTTCAATGTTCTGATGGCCTCTCCAGAAGCATTTAGATGTAAATACATGTAGTGTGGTAGTGAAAGACACAACAACTAGGTTAACCTTCTGTAGTGTGGTAGTGAAAGGTTAACCTTCTGTAGTGTGGTAGTGAAAGGTTAACCTTCTGTAGTGTGGTAGTGAAAGGTTAACCTTCTGTAGTGTGGTAGTGAAAGGTTAACCTTCTGTAGTGTGGTAGTGAAAATTACAAATATTTTCGAATTTTAACCACTTAAATTAGTGTTTGTTTGATACCACGTCAGTTTTTATTGAAAAAAAAAGTTTTTTCATCGAAAAAGACGGATACATGTTTGTTTTGACCATATTTCTAATATTTATTTTTGATAAATACCAATTAGAAATATCTCGACGAATTACCCCTGAATACGAATCAAAAAAAATATTAAAGATTCGCTCATTAGTTCGACCAGAAACGGCGTTGAGGCGAACGTTACGAAGCGCTCAGCGGTTCGAAATGTTGTTTGACCATATTTCTAATATTTATTTTTGATAAATACCAATTAGAAATATCTCGACGAATTACCTCTGAATATGAATCAAAAAAAATATTAAAGATTCGCTCACTAGTTCGACCAGAAACGGAGTTGAGGCGAAGCATTACTAAGCGCTTCTGTAGTGTGGCAGTGAAAGGGTTAACGCGCGCCTCATCTCATCTCCCCTGCCTATACACGGTACTGCGCACATTCACATTCATAACGTCCAGACAGGAGGGATACACGGTGCAGTAACAGTTAAGCATTTAGATGTATTTAGATGTAAATACATGTAGTGTGGTAGTGAAAGACACAACAACAACAACAACTTACTTTTAACTGTATTAACAGATTCCGTGCTGAATGCCAGCGCAGAAAATAGTTTACATCAGGGCCCCCACAATAATAATAATCTCTCGCTCCGATGAAAAAGCCATTTTTTATCACTCCGTTTCCGTATTAAATTAATTTACTTTTAGCCATTAGGTTGGAAAAAATGCACCCTACCGAAATTCGTTCGCTCATAAAATTCGAACTGTGTTTTAATGGTTTTTAATTAAGTTAAAACACACGTTTTATAAAGGCCGTCAAGGCCTCTTTTTTTTTAATCTTTTTTTTAGACACTGCGTTACGTTGCTTATAAATCATCTGAACTTATAACATTAAGATAGTGTATTAATAGTGTGTTATTCTAAAGCTAATGACGTCTGTGTGTTAACACCTATTAAGTACAGTACTTGGCCCCTGTGGACAGGCCCACAGCCCGCGCGTGTAGTTTTTTCTCCTCACTTGGAAGAAAATTTGTGGAACTATTATAACAATAATTACCTCATTTACAAGTTGTATTTAAGTTTGCAACTAAGGGCAAATAAGGGAACACATCAATGACAATTCAAATATGTAAAAAAAATCAAGATTTCGATTTTTAGGATTTTCTAAACAGCAAGACATTTTCTTCATTTCAGAGCACCTCCCCCTTTGCGGATCAAATCGGGTTTGGTCACGGCGAGTCACATATTTCCTTTAAGGCCTGGAAAAAGCACAGTGAAAAATATTAAAATATCGGAAATCACATATCGATATAATATTGTGGGGTAATCACAATATTACCCCACAATATAATCACGATATAATAATAATAATATATCTATCTTATATAGCGCTTTTCCAGGTGCTCAAAGACGCTTTACATGGGCAGGAGAGACAAACTATGGCAAACAGAACAAAAATAATACATGACAAAACAAAATAAGATTGAAAAGGTGAGTTTTGAGGGCTGATTTAAAAGATGTCAGGGTGTTTGCATCACGGATATGGCTGGGGAGGGCATTCCAGAGGGAGGGGACAGCAGCAGCAAAGGCCCTGTCGCCCCAGGCCCGGAGCTTGGTCGTGGGAGGTGTTAGGAGGTTGGCATCTGCAGACCTAAGTCGACGGGTGGGCGTGTGACGTGGAGGAGGTCGGACAGGTAGGGAGGGGCAAGGTTGTTGAGGGCTTTAAATGTGATGAGTAGTATTTTAAAATGTATCCTGTATTTGATTGGAAGCCAATGGAGGTCGTGGAGGACAGGGGTGATGTGATCAGAGTGACGGGTTGAGGTGAGCATGCGGGCAGCAGAGTTTTGGACATATTGGAGTTTATTGAGAATAGTGTTTGGTGAGCCGTAGAGGATGCTGTTGCCGTAATCTAGTCTTGATGATATGAATGCATGAACCAGTGTTTCAGCAGCGGAGAGTGATAGGGAGGGGCGGAGACAAGCAATGTTCCGGAGGTGATAGAAGGCCGATTTGGTTATGTGGTTCACATGGGGGAGGAAAGAAAGGGTGGAGTCCAGGATGATGCCAAGGTTACGGACGTGAGTGGAGGGGGTGACAATGGAACCATCAATATTTAGGGTGAAATCCTGGGTGTGGCTGGTGAGGGATTTTGGACCGATAATGATGATTTCTGATTTATTGCAGTTTAATTTGAGAAAGTTATTTTGCATCCATGTTTTGATGTCTGTGAGGCAGGTGGTGAGGGTGGAGAGAGTGGCTGGAGTGATAGTCTTGGTGGAGAGGTAGAGCTGAGTGTCGTCTGCATAACAGTGAAAATGGAGGCCATGTTGGCGGAGAATCAGACCAAGTGGAAGGATGTAGAGGATGAAGAGCAGGGGACCTGCGCCTTGGGGGACACCATGAGTGATGGGGGCAGTGGGGGATTTGCAGTTGTTGATAGAGATGAATTGGTGCCTGTGTGAGAGGTATGATTGGAGCAAGGTGAGGGGGATTCCTGAGATGCCAACGGAGGACTGGAGACGAGTGATGAGGATGGGGTGACTGATGGTGTCAAAAACAGCGCTGAGGTCTAGGAGAATGAGGATGGAGAGGGAACCAGAGTCGGCAGAGAGGAATATGTCGTTGGTGACCTTTAGAAGAGCAGTTTCGGTGCTGTGTCTGGTGCGGAATCCGGATTGAAATGTATCATAAAGGTTATTGTTGTCGAGGTAGGATATCATGCGGTATTGATATTTTCCCACACACCCACCATACCCTGAAGTTGGTTTCGATTTATTCCATGCACATGACCTAAGGTGCTGCCTCTGTTGGTGGATCTTTAGACTGCGCTCGGTCATCTTTACTCTCGTTAAAAACCTACAGCGTGCCAAGTGTCATGCCCTATAGCTTTTCTTTTTCTTTTTTTATTACAAATAAAGTGTTTAGAATAGAATAGAATCAGTGGTGCGTTGCTGATTTCAAAGCTGGTTGCATGATGTTTTAATGACGCTCCCGCGCGCATGCGCATAAATGTTCCCTTGCGTGCGCACAGGATGTAGCCTTCAATATATAAAGAAATTATATTGTCAACAGATATGGTGGAAAAACAAACAATGTTTTAAATGTAATTGTAGTTGGGGTGATCATTTGATTCGTGGCGCTGAATCCCCTTTCACATTCTGCAATGCTGCATGGAATGACTTGTGTGCATAAGTATTTTACTGTGTAGTGTAGTGGACGGTTGGATAGGATGGAATAGACACAGAGCTCCCTGCCCCCTCCCCTCAGGTTTGGTGTGAACGATGGTCTGACTCAGGCAGAGCACCGTTCACACCAGACCTGTGAATGTGATTGCGATGAAATGGATTGCATTCCATGCGCTATTGTTATGCTTATGCGAGGTAGCCAGGTACACACGATGAGTCGAGTGCAGCGCGTTCTTGAGTGCATGTGCATGCGCGCGCACTTCTGCTCACAAAAGCTGGTTGCCCTGCGTGCAACCCCGTCCCACGAGCAACGCATCCATGAATAGAATACATTCATATTCTAATTTCCAGGAGGATATATCTGTCTGACAAGTTGATACATGAACATAGTCATAGACAGTGTATTAGAAATAGAAGAGAACAGAATAGAAAATAAATAGAATATATTGGAATAGAATAGAACAGACAGGATAGAGGGAAAAAAACAAAAACAGAACAGTACAGAAAAGAACCAGAGCTAAAGGGAACAGAACATGTGCTCCTATTCGCTACATCTGTCAGACATCTAAAGCGGACCATGGAGCTATCTGGACGGCCCGCTGCGCGGCTGCCAGCAGTGTGGACTTCAACACCTGATCAAAGTTGATCACATCTAGGCCTCCAACATAATACCTGGCAAAATATTAACGGTAGTCTTGATCCTGTGTGAAACGAGTCTGTGTTCAGCACAGCAAGCTATCACTGTCAGATTAAAACAACCTATCCCAGAAAATACAGCTTTCCAAAAATAATGAAAAGAAAAAGGTTTTATGTTTTGAGAGCTGATTCACCCATACTGGATATGTCGATATCTTTAGGGCATTTAATGCATCTAGCACGATTAATGTTAGTTGTATTTGGTGAAAGCCAGTTACTGTAGGCGTCCTGTTCCAGCCATGCTGGATTCAATTGACATTTTCCTGGCATCTTCTTGGCCTGCTTGCCAGCTAAGTTGTGCCAAATTATGTCCGGGACCAGATGGACACCAATACTGGAAATCGCGATCAGACAATTGGAATATTCTTTTTGGAATACCCCCGATCAAAGGTAAGGACTATCTGACATAAATGTCAGCTTGATCAAACAATGTTTTCATATCGATCCAGCTGATCAGTGTCTGTAGTGTTCAACACGAATGCCGTTACTGGCCATCAAAACATAAAAAAACGACGCCCCCCTTTCATGCATTCATGATGAAACATAATACCTATTATATACATTTGATTTGGAAGTAGTAGCGTGTCCAGGCAAGAAACGCCAACACTTATAGTAGAATACACGTAGCGCCCTATAACTCAGCTTTTCAGGAATTATCCCGGATCACTCCTAAACTATACTTATATTCACCAAGGGATAACGCGCAAACGTATGCATGAAAAGATTCTCTCTTTTTTGCATGTTCGACAGAAGAAAGTCACTGTCAAATGACTATAGTATTGTCTCCATAGCTATAATATAGAATATAGATATAGCTCTCCAAACATAGTGACGCACAGTGAAAATATGTTATGGAAACGTGGCACATTAGCCACAAGGACCAGGCTAATGGCTGGCGCCCAATGTGTTAAGCACTTCAAGGACCTTGTGCGAACCCTGTTGACAACACAAGGATTCAATGTCCCTGATGACATCACTGGTGACTATCTTCAAACTCATTTACTCTCAATAATTGTCAAACTAAATCAATGTGTACAAAACAGTTTAGAGTTTTTGGATGTGTGTGAGATTATTTGCAAAATAAATCAGCATTGTTTTTTGGTGAAGTGCCCCTTTAATATGAGATTGTGATGGTTTAGGAAATCTACTTGTGGTGGGTGGGCCTGTCTGATATTGTGGTGGGCCACCACAAAATAAAATGTACATATGGGAAAGACTGCATCACATGAATGGCCATGACCCCCCCCCCCCCCCTGCCAGGAGAACTATCGCTATCAGAACTCGTGACGTGAGAACTCGAGACTCATATCCACGTGCACTCTCATTGTACTATCTTGTATTTTGTACCTTTATATTGTATTTGTATTTATATGTTATATTGTGTCTATAGTATATATATACTGTAGATACTGGACTGTATAGGACTCTGAAGCTCTGTACCCCCCCCCCCCCCCCATGCTGATTTGACACCTGAATTTGGGGATGCAATTAATAAAGGATCATCTTATCTTATCTTTTCTTAAAGGAATATTTAACTTTCACACTTGGGAGGACTGGTGGTGTTGGTGGCGAACGACGAGGACAGTAGTAGTGGTCACTAGCTTACTAGTAGATGCACTTAGATGGAGGTAAGACTGCTGAAACTAGGTGAAGTGAAAGATCACTTTAAGAAAAGAAAAGAAAAGAAACAGTTACAGGGTTGTCCTCCGACACTCAATGCCATGTTATTCCATTGGGGAGAGAACCCATGCGACGGGTTAGATAACCACTATCACGGCGATCCTTCAATCTTTACAGTGGGCGATAAATATCTTATATAGCTCAGCGGTCTGCACTGAGGCAGGCCATGGAATGCACCTTATCTCTGGTATTCAGAGGCTAAAATAAAAACACCCTTTGTTATGCTGCCGCATCACTTCCAGCCATGTTGTGCAATTTTCAGTCTGTTCAGTCTCTCTCTCTCTCTCTCTCTCTCTCTCGCTCGCTCGCTCGCTCGCACGCACACACACACACACACAGACACACACACACACACACACACACACACACACACACACACACACACACACACAGCAGAGAGCTGTCAATTGCAGATGGGGGTGGGGGAGCATGAGTGTGCCAGTCAAGAGAATGGGCCATGCATTAATTGAACAAAAACTCCGTCCCTACCAACCAAACAAGCAACCGACCATTTCAACAACAGTAGTAGCGGAACAAAACAAAAGATGTCAGGCAGACGACAACAGCGGTACTCCGTTTAACATATGGAACGATGCCATGACCTCCGCCGCTGCCCAACATCAGGCTGATATCTGGCTAAAACGGGGTGGATGTAATAAGAGAGAATTCCCCCCCGGTGCTAAACTACAATGCCAAGAAACGGCCGCGTGTAGCTTGTAAGAAATCAAAGCAACGTGTGTCTTGTGGAAGGAAATGAGCAATGTGCACTAAGTGTAGGAACATTCGCCTGGTACTGAGTTGCACCCCCTTTCCAGAACCCATGTCTCCGAGGCTTGAGAATTAGGTAGTAGGTGGAATCAATGAGGGATTGTGGTTTTCACCACCATTTGGGGGATATTTATGTATTTTTAGGGATATATTTGCAGTTGTAAAGTCAACCCAATCCAGATTGAGAGTGTGAACGCGATATATCACAAGAAACGACTCCACCTCTACCGTCTTTGACTATGAATGAACACAACAATCTAACTTATCTTTAGAATAACGCTTGAAAACATTGTTCTTCTGGGCGGCTGATTGGCGCAGTGGGCAAGGCGCTCGCCTCTAACGCAGGGGACGCTGGGTTCGAGCCCAGCTCTCAGCGTTGCTACCGGCTGGCCGGTCGTTCATACTAACACAATTGGCAGTGTTAGAGGGTGGAAAAGCCGGTGGGTGGGGATTTGACGTTGTGGACAGCGACTCCCACAGGTCGGTTTGGTGACGCCGGTGCGACGGAAGCAGGAAGTGACGGGGGCAGCGTGAGCCTCCCACGCGTTACTCCTCGCCACTGAGAGTTCGAGCTGCTGCGGCGAAAAGATGCGACAGGCTGCCTCCTCGTGTACCGGAGGGGACACGTGATGCAAGGCTTCTGTCCTCTGTCTGACCTGTGGGAGGCATAGTCTAGCAACGTTCAAGACAGGGGAGGGATGAATTGGATACTACGAAATTGGGATGGGAGAAAAATAGAAAATGGGGAGAAAAAGTGGATAAAAAAAAAGGGGGGTTATATGGTTCTTTGTCCGAGGCACTCAAAAAGCCAGCATTAAAGAATCCTTGTTCACGTCGGAAGGAAGGACAGAATAACGATCGGGATTCCAAACTCTCCGACGGTCCAAAACCTTTACTCCTTGTTATGAAAGCAGATGCTAATGGTTTGCACACCTAGTGTACCGTATATATATTTGTTTGTCCAAAGGAATGAGGAACGGCTACAGAATGGCTGACTACAGTACTACCGCCCTCCTCTCTCCTCACTTTCTACGTCAGACACGACGTGCAGCAACTAGACGTCCCACCATGCATCATTCATGGAGACACACAGACGAGGCAACACTGCCGGCCACTCGGAGACAAGAGGATTGTGGGAGATGAGGAGAGACTGATGAAGGACAAACTTTAGGAGGAGACGCCCCGCTGTGACTCTTGAGACAGATGGAGAGGGAGAGAGGGAGCGAGGGAGGGAGAGGGAGGGAGAGAGAGGGAGGGAGAGGGAGGGAGAGAGAGGGAGAGGGAGAGAGAGAGAGAGAGAGAGAGAGAGAGAGAGAGAGAGAGAGAGAGAGAGAGAGAGAGAGAGAGAGAGAGAGAGAGAGAGAGAGAGAGAGAGAGGGAGGAAGAGGGAGGGAGAGAGAGGGAGGGAGAGGGAGGGAGGGAGAGAGAGGGAGAGGGAGAGATAGAGATAGAGATAGAGAGAGAGAGAGAGAGAGAGAGAGAGAGAGAGAGAGAGAGAGAGAGAGAGAGAGAGAGAGAGAGAGAGGGAGGAGAGAGAGAGAGAGGGAGAGGGAGCGAGAGCCAGAGATAAGACAGCGGGAGGGGGCTGTCTTAAATACTTCAAAGCTTCGTTCGATGGGCATGGGATTCGAATGGGAAAGTAAAATTTAAAAAAAATCAACTCCGCCTCTCTTTGTTAACTACAACAAGCAATGCTGTTTGTTATTTAAGATGAGGTCGGACTCGGCACTGACAGACTTGTGTTCATTGTGCTGATTTTATAAAGCCTCAAATGACGGCTTACAATATTTCATGAAAGCAAAGTGTTTCGTTTAAACTTTACAGCACTGACAAAGTTGACCAAAGTGCTGTACAAGTCCCACAACATAATTATTTTTATATATATATATATATATATATATATATATATATATTTAATATTATATATATATTTTTTTTATCTCGAAGCTTCGAATTAAAATTAAATCTCGGCCCCCGAAGCTTCGAATGCCAAAAAAAGATTCGAAGGTCAGCCCTAGGCTTGAGAGAGAAAAAGATTTAAAAAAATTTAGGATGAGAGGGAGATAGATAGAGGGTGGGTTAGGAAGTTGGGGGTGGAACTATTAAGACGTCGGTGCTTAGAAGGAAAAGGCACCATTTGCTCTCATTCATGAGGAATCTACTGAATCAGGCAATTCACACACACGTCCAGCCATTGGATAAATGGGCATCAATGGAACGACCCTTAATTTAAGGGATAGTGATGATTGTACTGTGGACGATAACAGGATTTGTCTTCTCCTAGGACTCGTCACCTCCTAGAACTTGTCTCCTCCCCTCTCGCCAAACCCCCAGTTTATTGTGTCCCCCCTCCCCTCATAAGGCCCCTTCTTGTGAATCGGTCTCTTCTCCCGGGTCTCCTAGCTAGTAGTCACCTTGGTGAGAGCCAGGCATCAAGCCATAATTCTCTAACTTTGTATTTGATACTTTCACTCTGAGTTAATAAATTGTATTAACCGGATCTCCATTGACTAAGTAAGTTATTATATGTAATCCACAATACCAATGGTGTTGTTGATCGGTAGAGTCCTTCCTCAGCATAATCCATGCAGCTCCTCATACTATCTCTGGCTAGTTAGCCACAAACGACCGTAGAGTCAATGGGTGTCAAGCTGACTGAAGCTCACTGAAGTCTCCCCCACAGTGCAACACAAAGCAGATTTCACTTGTCTTCAGTCGGCTCGTTGTACCGTAATGGATACATGACGTTACTGGGTGGATAACATCTGTCCGTTAACACTACAGTCTACAGTAGTACATGCTTACTTACTTATCCCACCAGTGACATTGTGTATCCATGACAACAAAAACGCTCATAAGACGGCTCACTTGAAATTAGGCTACTTCAAAATCAATGTATTAATTTGTACACTTTGTCTTCTCAAATGAGACGTGATTATTTGACTCATTTGTCCCACGTTTTGTTCTTACGGCAGATTCACACAGAGCAGGTGTGAGGGAACATCCTATACTGTCCCACGTTTTGTTCTTACAGCAGATTCACACAGAGCAGGTGTGAGGAAACATCCTATAGACCCTATAGTCTTGTCTCGTTCTTTTTTTTCTCTCCCTCGTTTTGCCTTTCCTTTTCAAGCGCGCCTGCTTCTTCACTCATCCCTCTTCCTGTCATCTCTCTCTCTTTCACATTACATCGTATTCCTTTCATCTTCTCTTCATTCTCCTCTCCTTTACTCTCCTCCCCTCCCCTTCTCTCCTCCCTTCCTCTCCTCACCTCCTCTCCATTCCTCTCCCCTCCTCTCCTCTAATCTCCTCTCCTCTCTTTACTCCCCTCCTCTCCTCTCTTTACTCCCCTCCTCTCCTCTATTTACTCCCGTCTTCTCCCCTCCTCCCCTCTCCTCAACACGTTTTACCTGCATAAGCTCCTGTTTCTCCTTCTCCCCAGAGTTGATGGCGTCTCGGATAGAGCGAACCTCGCTCAGGATGGCCTGGGCCTGGGCCTCCTCCAGCTTGAAGCCATACGGAATGCTGGACACCTTGTGGTCGATCCTGGAGGGCAGGGTGAGATAGAGAGAGGGGGAACTTACTAGAATGTCGACTAGTTAGTACACTTCAGACCCTGAGCAGATTGGCATGGTACAGCATTGGGAACACCCGCTTACTCGGATGTCGACTAGTTAGTACACCTCAGACCCTGAGCAGATTGGCATTGGTCAAGAACGCAAGTTTACTCGGATGTCGACTAGTTAGTACACCTCAGACCCTGAGCAGATTGGCATGGTACAGCATTGGGAACACCCGCTTACTCGGATGTCGACTAGTTAGTACACCTCAGACCCTGAGCAGATTGGCATGGTACAGCATTGGGAACACCCGCTTACTCGGATGTCGACTAGTTAGTACACCTCAGACCCTGAGCAGATTGGCATGGTACAGCATTGGGAACACCCGCTTACTCGGATGTCGACTAGTTAGTACACTTCAGGCCCCATGGCTCAGGTGTGGAGGAGGAGGAGGAGGAGGAGGAGGAGGAGGAGGAGGAGGAGGAGGAGGAGGAGATCAGAGAGAAGACAGAACAGACGCTCCAGCAGGGCTACACTGGGGACACATCCATAGCAGCAGCTATGTAAAGCTTGTCATCAGCAAGTCATGCGTGCAGCCGGAAAACAGGTCTTTCCACATTCTTCAGAGAGTGAAGGAGAGGGAGGGAGGGAGAGATGGAGAGAACAGGGGAGGGAGGGAAGGTGGGAAGGAATGAGAGAAGGGGGAGGGAGGCAAAGAGGGAGAGAGCAATGGAACAAAGAAGGGGTAGAGGGAGGGAGTCAAGGAGAGAGGGAATAAGAGAATGAGGGAGGAAGGCAGGGAAGGAGAAGTGGGAGGGTTGGAGGAAGGGAGGGAAGGACTTATTCGCCAGGGAAAACAAATGAACCTTTTCTAAGTCCTTCTCCAATGTTAGTTATGCTGAGAGAAAGCCATACAGCACGAATCTTTTTTTACAATGTACTTATTTTCTGATATTGAGATAATATCATATCACAAGCATGGCATCATATATCTATATACCATATACCATATTGACATTTCTGTCAGCGCCTATTCATATAGATAGACAGACAAACAGACAGATAAGATACATAGACAGACAAACAGACAGACAGACAGACAGACAGACAGACAGACAGACAGACAGACAGACAGACAGACAGACAGACAGACAGACAGACAGACAGACAGACAGACAGACAGACAGACAGACAGACAGACAGACAGACAGACAGACAGACAGACAGACAGACAGACAGACAGATAGATAGATAGATAGATAGATAGATAGATAGATAGATAGATAGATAGATAGATAGATAGATAGATAGATAGATAGATAGATAGATAGATAGATAGATAGATAGATAGATAGATAGATAGATAGATAGATAGATAGATAGATAGATAGATAGATAGATAGATAGATAGATAGATAGATAGATAGATAGATATAGATAGATAGATCAGATAACTGTGGTTTTGACAGCTAATTTGTTTAGCTGTCCAGCCGAAGCCTATTCTCCTATCAGTAAACTCAGCTGACTGGAGGCTTTTGTCTTTCACGAAAGAGGAAGGTCATAGAGTAGAGAGGAACAGGGAGGAATGCAGTCTGACCACTCTGCTTCTCTCCTAGGGAAAACCCACCCTAAAATAGAATTCATGCTGTGTTCTTTATATAATACTGTATGGCTCAGTTGCGATGTTGTGAATACGAACAAGTCTCTCCTTGAGCCCTGCATATATCGGTATCGGTTGATATCGGTAGAGTTGGACAATATCGGTATATCGGTAAAAAAGCCAATATTGAACATCCCTAATGTGCATGCATGCACACACACACACAGAGTTGTGTCACATCATAATCTTGAGAACCCCTTCGGAAATCTGTGTGCCCCACTGCTGTAGGAAAACGCTCTTGGAGGGAAAGCCTTGCCTTGTTAAGCCTCCTCACACTCCCCAGACACTCAGCAGTGCATTGAGGATGAAACGTGTTGAAGGTAGAGACTCAAACTGCCAGGACTCCTGAAGGTCAGGGGTGGAATTACTATTCGAGTCAGAGGCTGACAGGCAGCGTGTGTGACTCATCACATTAACTAGTAGAGGAGCTATCGGGGAAGTGGAGTGGGCTTTGGTGATGAAAGAAAGAGAAAAGAGAAAATAAAATTAGAAAAATAAACCGTTAAAGGTCTGGTGTTATGGGAAAGGGGTTTTGCCTACACTGTAAAAAAAGCAAAAAAAGGAAATTCACTGTATTATTTTACAATTACTTTTGTTTTTCTACTTTATGTGTAAATGCCATAAAAACACAGTAAATTACCTTTTATCAAAAAATGTTAACCATGAAATAAAGGTTGTAATCTGTAAGTTGTAGATTTTACTGTAATTTGACAGTAAGTATTTGGCAACCATTACTGCCAGACATTTACAGTTTTTTTAGGGCTGTACCAAATGTCATTTTTTAACATTCAAAGCTTCGATTGAAGTATTCGAACGAAGCTTCGAATGTTTATTAAAAAAAAAATTACTTAAAAAAAAAAAGATTTTTTTAAAACTAAATCCTCAATTTTAATAAAGTGATTAATCTGATTAAATTAGTATTTTTCTTTTATTAAATCAACTTTCTTTAATGAATATAACTCATCAGTTTGTCAACATAAATAATCCAATAAGGGCACGGTTGGTATGAAAGTGATGGTGACGTCTTATAGTATAATATTATAATATTAGTGTAGCCTAATCTTTAACTGCAACTGTGAAGAAAACCCCCATTGGTTTAAACAGATTGAATAGAAAAAAATTATTAAATAAATTTAATAATAAAAAAAAAAATTGAATGTTTGATTTAGAATTCTAATGTCAACATTATGATCGAAACTTCGAAGCTTCAAAGCATTTGGTACAGCCCTAGTTTTTTTACAGTCTTCTTTTTTTACAGTGTAGACTCAGTGTGGATGTAGCAGTATGGAACCAGTTAAAAAAGGGACACCCAAACGTTTTGATATGGAGGGTCAGCGGCTGAAATGAAACCTACTGTATAGGTGGGCAGTGGGCTCAATAAATGAACTGCATTGATATAGTGTTTTTCCCTAACCGTTGTACAATTTATGCCTCACATTCACTCATACACAGACATCAGAGGCAACCATGCAAGGTGCCAACCTGCTTATCAGGAGCTGTTAGGGGGTTAAGTGTCTTGGTCAAGGACACTTCGACACGCTGCAGGGAGCAGCCAGAATCCATCCAGGAACCTTCTGATTAGCAGACGACCGCTCTACCTTCTGAGCCACTGTCACCCATAATGACAGTGGACATTGATCATTTAATAAATTAAACCTAGGTGGTGGGTCATGGGCCCAATAATGACACAGGATATTGGTAAATAACTGTCTTAGGGCTAATTTCGGTGTGTTTGCACCTTGTAAAAGGTAAGTTACTTTAAAAATACCTTCTCATATAGTTAAATTGCATCGAAAGAAACCAAATAGAACATCTATTAATTCTCTGGAGCCGATTGGAGGGCCAATAATAATGTTGTGGGGAGCCAGATTTGGTCTGTGCGTCATAATTTAGGCAGCGTATATACTTTATGCAGGTTAATTAACCTCTTAAGCCCTAGCCATTTTTTTGAGAAAATTTGCCTAAAAGTACATACCCAAGTAAATGGAAGATTGCTCCACTTCTACAAGATCCATTTGCATGTTATTGTTATCTAGGGACATCTATGGACCTCAGGGAATGTATTCCCAGTGTCAGAAATATTGTGTATGTTACTATGCTTGAGTAAATTGTAATGAATTTACAATTTTTGTAATTAATGCATTTTCTTTCCATCTTTGATGGTGAATAACACCATGCTAACAATGACCTAAAGTGAGAAATTCTGCACCTTCTTGAGATCAAGTGTACTAAAAATCTAAGCAAATTAACAAAGGACAGATGATTTATAGGGTTTTTGGTAGATACAGTACTGAATTTTGCCATCCGGACACATGCTATTTGAAATATGAATATAGAATATAGAATATCAGGCCTATAAATGACATTATTATGGCCAATTCATACATCTATGGATCGGGCCAAATCTCCTCTTTCCAATGGCAGAGTTAAATCTGGATTTAGTACCACCAGGTGCCCATTACAGGGCAGCAAAGACCCAGCATTTTTTACCAGATTGCGACACATTTATTTTCTAGATGTTCACAGGAAGGTAAAGAAACAATATATGTTGTATTTTATGGCAATAACGTTCAGGTTTGTTCGAGCCGTGAGATATAATCACGGAAATCACGTCAGAAAGATTACGTGACTTCCATTGACGGCTGCTGGTGTGAGCTGGGTAGTGTAGTTTTATGAAATATCTACGTCCATCGAAAGCCCTGGGTCTCCTCTTTCTTAAGACTACAACTATTTCATGAGTGCTTCTTCTTGCCGAGTCTAAATAGTTTGTTTTCCGGTACAAGGCGCAGATATTTTTATAAACTCATATTTCGCTAATAACACTTAAAAATCATTGGTAAACAAACGTACTGCTGAAAATATACACGTTGACTGCTGTTTTGATAGGGTTAGTGTCTTTACTCTTGGCTACATTTGAAAAAGAAACGCAACATTACTTAATACGGACTATTTATGACGTGAAATAAATCTCGTACCAGTACCGGGCCGATCGGGCTTAAGAGGTAAAGCAACTAGTCTAAAAAAATATATAGATGCCAGGCCTAACATGCTCAGCAAAAAGATTGTTTCCAGTAAGAACCGTTGACGGACTTCCAGTTAGCGACATTCTGGTGAGCAGCCACATGAAAGAGCTCCCGGTCAATGAATATCAAAAAAAGGAAGTAAAACAATTCAAAACAAAATAAAAAGTGAAGATTCGAGGACAAAAGAAAGAAGGAAGAATGAACACGAGGACAAATAAAAGAAAAGCAACCCCAGATGAAGTAAATACACCGATGGAAAAGACAACACGAGGCAATGATGCAACAGGTAGAACAAGCTAGCGGGATGCTGAATGTCAATGCAGAGAAGCTACAGGCTAACATACAAACTAGCTTACAAATTAACATAGAGGCTAACCAGGCCACCACGCAGATTGGATTAGGAGCAATGCGGAGCATACAATGTAACACTGAAAAATCCAACAGAGGTGGCAATGAAGTGTCGGAGCTATGTAGAAATAAAGAAAACTCCGAAAAATAAAGGAACCCGGTCCCGACAACGTGCAGGAGGCGGCGAAGGGACACGGCGTGGAGAGGATGGAAGGTGCCGGGAGGGGAAGGAGAGAGGCCTACGGCCTACGCTGATGCAGAGGACGGAGAGGGCGCGCAGGTGGACCAGAACCGAGAGACGAGGACGAGGAGAGGAGGACGGGAGGAGGAAAAGAGGGGACCTGAACCGATTCAAAGCAGATCAACTATGAAGAACAACAAAGGGACATGAGAAAGGGGCATGAAGGGACACAGTGATCCAAGGAAAGATACAAGACAAAATCAACGTGGAAGAGTACCCAATACAAACATACTGTACACACGGGGGACCTGGGGATGAGAATAGATACAACAGAGGAAAGATAGTTGAACAGTTACCCTAAGTAGTATAAAACTATAACACCAGAATTTTGAATAATTAACACTATGATTTACAATACACACGTTATAGACAAACGATTTGAAATTTATTTAAAAAAAGGGACACGCTGATTAGGAAACATATTGGGGAATAATACACGATGGACTGGTATGAAGGAACTACAGGATTACACGTGACACACAATACAAATGAACATGTGCATAAGAAAGACAAATTCAGAACATTGACCGGGAGCTCTGAGGCCGTCCACAGAACGAATGTTGGACTTATATAGTGTGCATTTCGCCACTAGGGGGAGCCCTCTCACTAGGAGAGCCATTACTCCTCACCCTTCCAACGGGGAACAGAGGGATACGACTAAGATCCTCTAACACCATGGGAGCGCCAAATGTTGTCTTTTTTCTTTGAGTTATGTTAGAATCTGAGTTATGTTAGAATAGCAGTTGCTTTAAATGTGCACATGGACATTTGTGAAGGACAAGAATTAAAAAATGTTGGACATGAAGAGAGGCTTGGAGAATCTCCATTGGGGGTATCTCCGTGACTAGGGGGGGGGGGGGGGGGGGGGCTTCTCCAATAGGAGAGCTGATTCCCCTCCAAAACGCCAACGGGGGCAAAAAGTGCTAACCATATACTGTACTTTTCGCACTATAAGCCGCACCTGAATATAAGCCGCAGCAGCTAAATTGAATGATGTGTACATATATAAGCCGCACTGGACTATAAGCCGCAGGTGTTTTAATGTTTAATTACCATAATGTAAGGGTTCGTGCACAGAGGGGATTGTCGGGAAAGAGATGGCTGTTTGAGGAAGCTCCCATTCATTAACATTTTTGTTTAAACAGTAACGGTAGCTAGCTAGTAACGATAGCTACTTAGCCAACACTAGGTAGCTACTAACGTTAGCTCACGGAACGATAGAGCCAACACTAGGTAGCAATCGTCCCGGGAGCTGTACCTGGCTGGTTGCTGGCTAACTAACGTGGCTACTCGTCCCGGGAGCTAACGTCTCTGCCTGGCTGGTTGCTGGCTAACTACCGTGGCTATTCGTCCCAGGAGCAAACGGCGCTGCCTGGCTGGTTGCTGGCTAACTAACGTGGCTACTCGTCCCGGGAGAAAACGGCGCTGCCTGACTGGTTGCTGGCTAACTAACGTGGCTACTCGTCCCGGGAGCTAACGTCTCTGCCTGGCTGGTTGCTGGCTAACTAACGTGGCTACTCGTCCCGGGAGCTAACGTCTCTGCCTGGCTGGTTGCTGGCTAACTAACATGGCTACTCGTCCCGGGAGCAAACGGCACTGCCTGGCTGGTTGCTGGCTAACTAACGTGGCTACTCGTCCCGGGAGCTAACGTCTCTGCCTGGCTGGTTGCTGGCTAACTAACGTGGCTATTCGTCCCGGGAGCTAACGTCTCTGCCTGGCTGGTTGCTGGCTAACTAACGTGGCTATTCGTCCCGGGAGCTAACGTCTCTGCCTGGCTGGTTGCTGGCTAACTAACGTGGCTACTCGTCCCGGGAGCTAACATCTCTGTCTGGCTGGTTGCTGGCTAACTACCGTGGCTATTCGTCCCGGGAGCAAACCGCGCTGCCTGGCTGGTTGCTGGCTAACTAACGTAGCTACTCGTCCCGGGAGCAAACGGCGCTGCCTGGCTGGTTGCTGGCAAACTAACGTGGCTAATCGTCCCGGGAGCTAACGTCTGGCTGGTTGCTGGCTAACTACCGTGGCTAATCGTCCCGGGAGCTAACGTCTGGCTGGTTGCTGGCTATGCACTCGACTGTGAGGGGAAGGAGGAGGGCTCGACTGTGAGGCGGAGGAGGAGGGGCAAGGCGTGCACTGCTGCAGCAGATTTACGAGTCTGATCTGACGGTCACAGAGCTGAGGGAGTGCGCCCAGTTAGCTGTAAAAATCCATAGATTAGCCGCAGGGTCGAAAAATGGGGGGAAAAGCCGCGGCTTATAGTCCGAAAAGTACGGTAGCTTATTTTATTTTAATTACATTTTTTCTTATTGTGTTGTCAGTTTAATTTTTTAAGTCATGTTAGCATAAATGTATATAGTGATATCGGTGACATGGGAGGTACAGAAGTGGGCAGGCTGAGTTCAGTGGGGGGGAATGTCAGGGGGGGGGGGCCATCGTTCCGGCGGTTCGACCCGGGAGGGGGGTCTTGCGTGTTCTTCTTCTTCTTCTTCTTTCGTGTAACGTCAGAGGTCCAACTCCGTATCTTGTAGCCATGCCCTTAACTCTGGTCCCACATCAAAGAGGCTGGCTTCCGAGGGTGGTTTGTATAGGGGGCAGATTTCCTGGGGCCCTCGGCCGCCGTGGCCTGGACGGTCTGGTCGCCGGGCCGGGGGGACACCGGGCTTGGGGTCGCGGGGGGTCGGGGGGCCATTGAGGCGTGGGGCTTTGGCCTTCTGCGGGCCTGGGCTTGGAGTTCTCGTGGGCCGGGGACCTGGGGGTCGGGCGGGGGCAGGTGGGGGCTCTGGGTGCTCGGCTCCGCGCATGGTGGACCAGAATATGGGGGTGCTCTGTTTCTCTGGGAGGAGGGTGGGAGGGAGGGGTTTCTCTTATGGGGGTCAGAGCGGCTGAGCTTTGCCCGGTGGGGTCTTGTGTGTTGCGGGGTCGGTGTGCGTGGAGTGAGGCTCTCGGTGACATGGGCGGTAGTGCGCTTGGCTCGGTGGGGGGGGGGGAGTCTCGGTCCCTCCCCTCTACTGGGCCTGGCCCAATTAATTCAAGGGACCCGTGTCGCTGGGGGCCCGGCTCTGCACGCATCGGCCTGGGATATGGGGGAGTTCTATGGGCTTAACTTGGGGAGGGGGTGCATCGTTTTCCGCGGTTTGGCCCGGGAGAGTGGGGTCTTGTATGTTGTGGGGTCGTTGTGCGTGGGGTGGGGTGCTTAGTGACATGGGAGGTAGCGGGCTTGGCTTGGTGGGGGGGGGGGTACCTCCCCTCTCTCCTCTACTGAGCCTGGCCCAATTAAATTCAAGGGACCCGTGTCGCTGAGTGCAAATAAAAAAGAACCGTTGACAGTAGTATGCCTAATGACCATAAGAAAATCTAAAAAATCGATGAAATGCTTAGGCTGCATGAGAGACCTTGTAGTGGACTGATACCTGCTCTAAATATACAGACAACAGTGTCCCTCTGTTGAATCTTGCCGTGTAACAGCGGACTCCAAGTAGTTTCCTAATGGGCGCCTCTCAGATGTTGAGGAGTAGTAGCAGTTAACATGTTGCTAACAACAAAACTACCGTCTACCGGTAGGCCTGTACGCTGCGATGATATGATCGCGAATTGCCCCTTTAATTGGCCGTTGCGATTGGTAAATATTATCTTGGGGCGGGCTTGCGAGTAGTGCTTTCAAGCCTTGCATTCGCATTTCACTCGTAAATTATCCAAGGCGTGTGATGACGCCACTCACGCGAGCTCGTGGTGCTATGAAAGAATCTGTCGGCAATGATGAATGAACTTACTGCGATCACCGATAGCCTGAGTGAAAAAAAAGATTTGCGCGGAGTGAATCTGGGTCACGCTATATACTTGGAACTTGTAGTCTATCGTGCGATTAAAGACCATGTCCCTATCTGCGTAGTCTATACATCCAACACCAAATCCCATAATTCCTAGCAAAACGAAACTGAATGTGGGCTCTCTTCCTTTAAATAATAATATGGCTCTTGCTCCGCAAGAACAACGGAGTGGATAATGGATATCAGTCAATTTTATGACAACCACGTCCGATGTGGAGAGATGATAAGATGATGATGATTGACGTGATGATGTGATGATTGATTGACGGGGACACGGAAACTTAACGTTCAGGATCAGCCATGCATTACGTGAGTACCCCACTATTAGGACGTGAAATACTGTCTACTTAAATTGACACCGCGGATCAATAAAGTATCAACCTATCTATCTAATAATGAGACGATATGCAAATAATATAATACTAATAATTGTCGGTTCCCCGTATATGAAATGAAATGACTGCTGGTAAAATCACTGTTTATTTCTCGTTTTGCATAGTATTACATTCCACTTCTATAAACAATCAAAGTCCTACCGTAAGAGCCTCATACGGGTCAATTAAACCTTTTTTATTAGTCTTTCCTTCGAGCTAAGTTGGACTGAACATTTCACTGTCAAAAGCGCAAATGTAAACAAGGTTGCGTCGCAACACGGTTTTCAAAATAAAGGTCACATATACAAATACCTCTCAATTCTTATTAAAAAAAGTCACGGATATACATAAACATTAATTGGCATAGATCTCTATAAACGGCCCAACACATTGATCACTTTAGGCACACACTGAAACCAGTAACATCACAAATATGAAGCAGGTAATTACCCATACAAATAATAAACCTTTCATGAGGTTATTTACAATAATAATAATTCATTTGATTTCTAAAGCACTTTTCATTGTGAAACAAATGTATGCAGAGTTTCTTCTCCTCCTGATTAATGGTGTGTGTGTGTTGTGATGATCTCATTCAAGGAGCACTACACAAGCGCGCGCACACACACACACAGTTTGTTGTTTTTGTTCTATTAGTGATTTACACACTCTCAGTTGGTTCATTATAAAAGATACAAACCTGAAAACAAACGCACTTAAATGTTAAATAAAAGGACCACAGTAATGAGGCAGGAGGAACATATATTTTTTAATAATGGTAAAATTGTTATAAAAAAATGTGCCCCTAAAAAATATTTTTTGCCCCTAAATTTCTCATTTAGGGGCAAGTGTGCCCCTAGTGAAAAAGCTTAGCGTACAGCCCTGGTACCGTAGCTATAGTTACAGTGAGATTTGTGACAGTAAATGAGAGAGCCTGCTGATTGCGCTGATTTCAGCACCACAGAAGGTGGACAGCTGTCTCGGGCAGCATGTGGATGGACAGTTCCCACCAACACACACACACACACACACACACACACACACACACACACACACACACACACACACACACACACACACACACACTGGTGGCAGGTGGTGCATGTTTGCATGTAGGAGACGGTGAGAGAGAGGGGGAGAAGGAGCATCAATGGCTGATACTGCACTGACACTACTGATGCTGGAGTTTGCTGATGATGTCCAGTTATTTTGTCGTGCTGCTGATCTTAGAATAGGGACTGCTGATTGGTGACCAGTACAATAGCGGCGGGACGATATTTGGTCCTTGATAATATCACAATACACAATATCTGCCATAACCGATACATAGCAAGTCATTTCATAGACAATACATCATATCTGTGTATCTGAAGAAGGGAAAATACTAGGGGTGCACGATATTGATTTTTTTGACCCCGATATCTGCTCCTCAAGGTCGATACCGATAACCGATAATATATATATATTTATTGTATTATAATATTTTTTTTTAAATGTATATTCCTGTAGTTTTGACCTAACCAGATTTATCATGCATTACTACTATGAACAAAACAAAGCCAAGAGAACAGTTTTGACTCTTCAAATAAAGTGACTATATTTATTTTTCCAAAGAAATATAATTTGAGTCTATCACAAAATTCACAATCCGTCAATGTCATTAACAATGTGTTTCCCTGAACAATGAGTGAACTAAAAACCAACAGGTATTGTGCTTTGTCAGGACTCAGCAGATAAAACATTTGACGCTATAGGAGAGGAGACTGTTGTGGTCTTGGTCCATGAAACAACTATTACTTGGCATTTATAGGACAGCACGCCTCAAAAAGAATGAAATAAACCAAACAAATCATCTCTGTCAAACGTCTTTAATTTTGCAAACGCCTCGTCAATAGGTACAAGCCCCGCTGGTTCCTTTGCAACTGGCTTTGGATTCGCAGCAGCTTAGCCTTTAGCTGCTTGCGCGCCGTCGTCGGATTTTAATACACCATTGTAGCGATGGTGATGTTTCAGGTGACTTATTAGGTTGGATGTGTTATAGCTTGTTGCCCCTTTCCCTCCTCGTGGAACTTCTGCATTTGTTACAAATAGCAAGCAAACTGTTTTCCTCTGAAACGTTGAAAAAGTCCCACACTACCGACGACGCCATTTGTTTACTATCTGTGCTGCTTCTGAAAGTTACGCGACTACGTCACAGCCAGGCATGAGAAAGGGAGCGCTGGATTTGTGAAAAACTCCCTCTTCCTAAACCACACGCTATCAGTCGTACCACAGTACTGGCAAAACGGGAGGAGCCTACAGAAAAACAAACGCCCCTTCATCCCAATCCACCCACACCGGATTTCTTTTAACCAAAAAATGTATTATATTATCGGAGCTATCAATAATGTTATCGGGTTTATCGGGATGACGTCATAATTGCTGATATCGGCCCGATAATTATCAACCCGATAATTATCGTGCATCCCTAGAAAATACCCATAAAAAAGGCTAAAAGATTGTACATGAAACCATGTACAACAAACTGCAGTGCATAGTGCCTCTTTAACAGAATGTATTTTTATGTGTATTCTTCAAAGCGTCACTGTATCCCCCCCCCTACAGTACAACCTAATGAAGTGCTATGGTCATGTGACGCCACTAATCCTCCATCAGCAGCAGCGCTACTACTACTCCTCTCTGCAGCCACACAGGGGTCGGGTACGCTGCACTCTAATGCTGCTCTTGTGTAACGAGGTCAGGTTCCACTTACTCTTTCAGAGTCTCAAAGCCTTGCTGTTTGTACTGCAACTCCTGCTTCATACAGGCCAGGTCCCGCTTTAACTTGTTCACCTAGAGATAGAGAGAAGGGGGGAGAGAGAGATAGAGAGAGAGGGGGGAGAGAGAGAGAGAGAGAGAGAGAGAGAGAGAGAGAGAGAGAGAGAGAGAGAGAGAGAGAGAGAGAGAGAGAGAGAGAGAGAGAGAGAGAGAGAGAGAGAGAGAGAGAGAGAGAGAGAGAGAGAGAGAGAGAGAGAGAGAGGGGAGAGAGATATAGAGAGAGAGAGGGGGAGAGAAAGAGGGAGGGGATATAGAGGGATGGAGGGAGACAGAAAGAGAGATGTACAGAGCAAATGAAAGAAAAAAGACATATAGAGAAATTAAGAGGAAAGAAAGAAAGAAAGAAAGAAAGAAAGAAAGAAAGAAAGAAAGAAAGAAAGAAAGAAAGAAAGAAAGAAAGAAAGAAAGAAAGAAAGAAAGAAAGAAAGAAAGAAAGAAAGAAAGAAAGAAAGAAAGAAAGAAAGAAAGAAAGAAAGAAAGAAAGAAAAAAGAAAGAAAGAAAGAAAAAAAGAAAGAAAGAAAGAAAGAAAGAAAGAAAGAAAGAAAGAAAGAAAGAAAGAAAGAAAGAAAGAAAGAAAGAAAGAAAGAAAGAAAGAAAGAAAGAAAGAAAGAAAGAAAGACAGACAGAGACAGGGAAATGGAAAGGAACAGAGAGAGGGAGAGAAAGAGGGAGAGGGGAGATAAATATGGAGAGAGGGAGATAGGGATGGAGGGAGACAGAAAGAGATATGTACAGAGCAAATTAGAAAGAAAGAAAGAAAGAAAGAAAGAAAGAAAGAAAGAAAGAAAGAAAGAAAGAAAGAAAGAAAGAAAGAAAGAAAGAAAGAAAGAAAGAAAGAAAGAAAGAAAGAAAGAAAGAAAGAAAGAAAGAAAGAAAGAAAGAAAGAAAGAAAGAAAGAAAGAAAGAAAGAAAGAAAGAAAGAAAGAAAGAAAGAAAGAAAGAAAGAAAGAAAGAAAGAAAGAAAGAAAGAAAGAAAGAAAGAAAGAAAGACAGTGTTACAGTGATCTGTATTTTGTCATAATGACTACCACTACATTTCAACTCTGTTCTACTACTGGGCTCTGTGTTTATACCCTTCTGTTGAGAATTAGGATATTAATTCCTAGTTGGCGCCTGATCGCCTGTAATATGATTATGAAAACAAAGCATTTGCGTATTGTTCTTTGAACAACAACACCAACAACAGCAACAACAACAACAAAACAATCTATAATCCAGTCCCATCAAAGATGTGCATAACTATTATAAACTATAGAGATAACACAAGATAATCCACAGATCTTGTTGTGAGCATTTCATTTAGGAACAATTGTTTACCGAACTACAACCCCATGAATTCAGTAGAAAGTAGTTCCTATATGAAATCTTATTTTATCTTGAGTAGCCTGGTCAGTGGTCATGATTTATGGAAAGAGACATTGGGTCTCATTCCCGAAAACTTTCCAACGAGTAATTTTGGAAGACTTATCTTGGAACCGACTGAGACAGAATCAATGACAAGTTCACTCTGAGTCCCGAACGCTTATTGCTTATTGCCAGCGGAGGAGTGCTGCCGAGTGCTTCCGCGTTTTCCCTGATTGGCTGCGACACGCCCCGCGGCAGGCGCGGCAGCCGCAGAGCGGCAGAGCTTGCGGCAGAGCTTGCGGCATTATGTAGCCGTAATCCGCGATGATTTTCATTCAAAGCTTAGCTCACCTGGCAGCGCTGCGATCCTGCTGTCCGTTGGTGACAAGTTCGAATCCCATCAATTTTTTTTTTTTTTTTTTTTTTTTAACGTGTATTTCGCCGGTTAAGGTTAGGCATGGTTAAGGTTAAGGTTAAGGTTAGGCATTGTTTCGGAGTTGGTTAAGGTTAGAAGGGTTAAGTTTAGGCGCTGTTAAGGAGCTGGTTAAGGTTAGAGTTTGTCTTAGAGAATGGCAATATTCTTTCTATGGTTAAGGTTAGGCATGGTTAAGGTTAAGGTTAAGGTTAGGCATTGTTTCGGAGTTGGTTAAGGTTAGAAGGGTTAAGTTTAGGCGCTGTTAAGGAGCTGGTTAAGGTTAGAGTTTGTCTTAGAGAATGGCAATAGACAGCCTATTTCCGCACTGCCGCTCTCTCGCGCTGCCGCGGTCACATGGGCGTCGGTGACGAATGCGGAAGCATTCTTGCACTCTTCCGCTGGCAATAAGCTACACGCGTCCCGAACGTGCTGGTAATATGTCTTAAGTGGCTGAAACGGTCGCACCTGTGACATGATCTGATATCTGCTTGGCAAATGTGATTCTGTCTTAAACTCAAAAGCGTGTTCCCGTTCAGGTCATTTGCATACAAAACAACGCCTTCAGAGCTCCTTATAAGGCAAAGTAATGACGCAGCTGTGTGGAAATGGATGCGGAAGTGTCTTGCGCGACCCATCGAAATGAGATTAGATTGTCATCATATACAGCTCGTGGTACACCTGCCGCAGCGCACGCACACACGCGCGCGTGCGCAGTATACTGTAGCCTACGGCGTAATGTAGGCTTATTATTCCATTAATGCCTACGGTGTAATGAATGAATGCAGTATAGGCTTATTATTCCATTAATGACTTGTTGCATTAGGATTTAGTAGATACTATATGCTCTGCCCTACGTACAGTATAGGTACAGTCTGTACTTATACTGTACGTAGGGCAGAGGCAGAGCATATATAGTATCTACTAAATCCTAATGAAACAAGTAACTAGAATATATTAAGCCTATACTGTTCATTAGACACGTAGGCCATACTGGCGCACACAAGACTTGCTATTTCCATGCGATTAGCTTTAGTTCTTATTTATTTATTTATCCACTGTCATTTCAGTGTTGGTGTATAGGCTATATAGTGTATTTCAATATAAGTTTAATTGATTAATGATATATTCGAAGGAATGCAGGTTTATAGCTATATCAACCCCCTCCAATGTACAGTAAATGACCAAGTATGGTTTTGTCAATATTCCAATGTACAGTTTTGCTTGTACAGTGTCCCCCACCCACCCCTCCTACCCAACCTCCTCCAACAGTTTCTACGTCAAATGTATATACTCTCTTTTCTGGACTCTTTTTGTATCACAAACAGTACTGTATTTGCAAATCTGGTATGTCATAAATGTATAGATGTAGCAGTACTGTATGTCGTGTGTGTCATATATGTTATAATGAATTGAAAATGGGGGAACCTGATGTAAACAAGACGAAAGACTTTCTCTGGTCTGCATCCCCTTAACAATTGTATGTAATTGAGCTGTACTGTACTGTACCCATTCTGCAATTTGTTAATAAAGTTTTCAATCAATCAATCAAACAAAGGTCTGTCCCATTGTATACCAATCAATGGGATACATTGCATGTTGACCTGCATTCTTTCAAATGTATATAATTAATCATTAAAACAGATGTGTAACAAATAATAAATACAAATTCCACAGAAGGCATTAAATAATTATTATTTTCAATCATTTCACAATAATTGCATAATTGTGTTTGAATATCTGAGTAATTAAAGTAATTATACATTTGTCCAAAATAGCTGGTTCAGATATGGTTAAGCAGCTGCCCTGTGATCAGATTAATCCATATTATTTATTTTTCCGACATCAAATGCGTAATTTCTTATCGTACAAATATTGTCATATTTATTTTAATTATGATTAAGTAATTAATTCCAAGGAGGCCTGTAGTGTTAACATGAAGGAATCACTATGAGAACACAGTCTGTCAAGTTAATACAATTTTCAATTAGTCAATCAATCATAAGAGTGCTCCTCAGCACTCTTAAATCTGCTCTCAGCCACGCTCAAATCTGATCTCAGGAAAATTTGGGGACTCGCGCTACCAGCCCTAATATGTCTTAAATGGGCAGAAATCTGCCTAAGAGGACATTTTTTGTCGTAAATTCGTTCGGGAATGATTGCTCTTGGGTTTTTCAAATGTATTATCTTTTGGGGGTTTGTGGCCATTCAGCTACATTGTATTGGAGTGACAGCAGACATCTCCACAGCAGATTAGCGATGCCACAGTGAGGAAACATTCTCACCAGTTAATAAACTCATGACAACACCGGTGTCACCGGTTACACCATTTTACGAGGGATTGCATTTCATTTCACTGACGTTTAACACTTTCAGTGCCAGCAGGGGGTGCACGATTTAGTGCTTGAATGCCCACCATCCACTTCAATGTTAGCGTTAAAAACGCCTAATCTATGTTTTAAATTATGGCTATGTGTCTAATCTGCCCGTCGCTTATCAATGACTCGTTTTCCAGTCAACATTGTCGAAGCGGATTGTTTTTTTATCGGTTCATTTTCGTTTTATAGCATTTTGAAAAGCCCTCGTTTTCAAGGAAAATTAAAAGATTCCATGATAAACGCCCTGTACTGGAATATTCTAGAATACACAAAAACGTTGTAATTTTCCGGCCTATTTATGAATCGTTTTCAAATAAACGCTAGATTATCGATAGTATATGTGTACGTATGCACGCTATATAGGCAATCTCAAAAATCGATTCTCTGATTTCCTCAAAGCGATTGCACACATACAGACCCATCACACATAGGGCAAACGCTGAGATCTCAGCGAATACAACTCTGATTATCCCAAGACTTGTAAAATAGATTCCTTACCTCAGATCAGATGTTCTCCAAAAAGATCATTCCAATTCCTGATCGCCATTCCAAAAATCGATCGCTTTTATTGATCCAACGCTACATACTGTAAACACATATTCCACACTGTTCTGAGGGTCCACAATGAATCCGATCGGCTCGGGTTACGTGCCTGAGAAGTCAAATGTGGATTCCGGATTTCTCTTTTCTCATCCATTTTCATTGAGTCCATTCCAAAAGGGTGCATTACCATCTGGGAGACGATAGGGGGCGGTTTTTTCACATCCGAGCTCCTGATGGGGCTGGTTTACCAACGGGAGACTCGGTTAATGAAATATGAATTCAGATCGCTAATAAAAAAATAACACGCTAATTGTCGTGGTGGGCATTCAGGCATTGGGCTGATAACACGTGTTATCACGTGGTGGGCATTGAAAGTGTTAAGCACCAAAGTTTTTAACCAAAACGTTAACGTTTAATGCAAGCTGCACCAGTTAGCTAAAGATAGTTTGAACGTGGATCATTGTAGTGGACTGATACCTGCTCTTTGCTAAATCTACAGACGACAGTGTAATCTTGCTAGATAATGTTAAGTTAAACACTGGAGTCGACTCCAAATACTTTCCAAACAGTGATGAGGAGTAGTAGCAGTTAGCATGTTGTTGACACAACAAAGCTAGCTACATAGGAGTAGTAGCAGTTAGCAAGTTGCTAACACAACAAAGCTAGCTACAGAGGAGGTGTGTAGCCTACTGAGAACGAGACATCTCATGGGTGACATATTTCCGGCTACTCCCATCTCTCGACTTATAGGAGGATTTATGGTTTCGAAGCAGCAGTTAAAATCGCTCGACAGAAATAGCATTGCAAATCAGGTCAGCTGACGTCACCGGTGCATTCAGTGCAAAATCCGGCCATTTAGGGTTCGCGAATTTGGCTTTAAAAAATTGGAACGTTTACAAAACACATAATCCTTTGGTGAAACCGAATTCCCCTGTTAACCCCACATGCAGTATCAAGGACAAGAATGGGACCGGAGCTTGTCAAAATGATGAAAGTGCGTGAAAGGTCCATGAGAGAGCCATCACAGGCTCATATTGAATCATGCATCATGAAACCTACCAAGAAAGGCTACATTAAGGCTGGGCGATATGGTCTAAAAATAAAATCCCAGATTATTTTTCTTTAAATCCGATTTACGGTTTTAATCTATTTTTTTCTCTTGAAAACTAGAAACGCCAAGGAAATCATTCAAATAACCTTTGTTTTTATTTGACACAAAAAAATTATCAAACCAAGATGAATGTCCCTATTGGGATTGAAGTGCAAACCTAACTTTCACCAATCTTCACTTAAAAAAATTATTATAATAATATATATATATATAATAAAAGGTTACTCTTGATCAAACAAAGATGAATGTCCCTATTGGGATTAATAATGCAATAACTTGCTTCTTCACCAAACTTCACTTAAAACAAATAAAAGGTGCCTCTTGATCATCAAACAAGAATGAATTTCCCTATTGGGATTAATAAAGTGCAAATCTAACTTTCACCAAACATCACTTTTTGTAAAATAAAAGGTGACTCTTGAAAAAAAAATTATAATAATTTGGAAATCGATAAAAAAAATTCTAAATCATCCTAAATTATTCATTCGAATTAATCGATAATATCGATTAATCGCCCAGCCCTAGGCTACATAAACCTTCACTTCAAGTAAAAATAAATTGGAAGATCTGCACAGCTGGAGTTCGAAGGTTTTCACAGAACACCAGAGCTGTGGGTATGGGACACAGAAGGCAAGAGAGGAGTGGCTCTTACCCTACTTTTGGCAGTGACTATCTCCGCTTTGAGGATTTCTGGGTCATATTTACTGGAGGAAGAGGATCTGGAGTTCACTGTCGGAAAGGTAAAAGATGAAACGTGTTTGTGAATATGCAACATTATACAATATGCAGTTGCAAACATGCGTCGTGATTGGACGAGAGATATTCCCTTTAATGCTTACACCTGCTGCATAGGAGCTGGTACCGTACATCGCTTAGCAACGGGGAACTACTGTAATCGTTATTCGTGGACAAGAGACAGCGTTTTCCTTTTTGCAACTTGCATGAACATGACCTTTTCTGCTGCTCTATGTCTGTAGCCTCCTAGGCTGCTACTGCTACTAACAACCTAATGACCTGCGGGGTTATTAAAGTGTAGTTCATCTTAGGATCAAATTAGAAATACTGCACATTGTTTACTAAATGATGTATAATGTTTTGACTTTTCTAAGTCTTCATAACATATCCCAATGATGACCTAGAGCTGAAACTAAATAACCAAAAACTATTATATATATATAATAGTTTTTGACTTCTTTACCTCCATATATAGAGATGGGGTGCATTTAAAAACAGATGATAAAATTAAGGATCCTTAATGGTATCATCTGTTTTTAAATGCACCCCATCTCTATATATGGAGGTAAATAAGTCTGTTGGAGAGTCAGCGCAGGGAAGGTGTATAGCTTTTAAGCCAAACACTCTCACGAGAAATGTCAAGTCGATGTTTACATACAGACTTGTCTCATCTCATCACTCATTTATTTCCCTTCCCTCCTTCCCTCCCCCCTACCCCCCCCCCCCCCCCTCTCTCTCTCTCCTCCCATCCTTAGTAGAATCCCTCTCCCCCTCCCTCTCGTCCTTACAGCTGGTCTGCGAGTTGGACTTGTCCCGCCAGGCGTCGTGCAGCTGCCGGTACTCCTGCTGGGCCAGACGCAGCCTCTGCTCCTTCACCTGGTAGATCTCCTTCTGGGCACTGAGCGCGTCCTTGGCCACGTCCAGGTACTCCCGCAGCATGGCCTCCTGCTCCCGCTGCCACATGGCGCGCGGGTCCTCCAGCTGGGTGCTCTCTGGGGAAAGACACGCAGTATAGAGCGTTTACGTGCCGGACGAATAGCTCTGCAGAGAGGAGAGCGGGCGGTGTTGTACGCCCTTAAAGGGGGGTGTCACCAGTGGTAGAAATACCCAGATAAATGAGTAGTCTGGTAAAAGTCCTCCATTCAAATTCAATAGTATTTGCTATTGAAGTATTTGCTATTGAAGTATTTGCTATTGAAGTATTTGCTATTGAATGTACTTAGGTATCTAAAGTAAAAGTAAGCATTCTACATGCCGTTTGTGTATTCCAGTGCTTGGGATCACTAGATCCGTTGACCTCTAAAGGTTGTGTTAAAGTGGTATGTGGTCCAGTTATGCTGCTCTGATTAAAGGTTGTGTTAAAGTGGTATGCGGTCCAGTTATGCTGCTCTGATTAAAGGTTGTGTTAAAGTGGTATGCGGTCCAGTTATGCTGCTCTGATTAAAGGTTGTGTTAAAGTGGTATGCGGTCCAGTTATGCTGCTCTGATTAAAGGTTGTGTTAAAGTGGTATGTGGTCCAGTTATGCTGCTCTGATTAAAGGTTATGTTAAAGTGGTATGTGGTCCAGTTATGCTGCTCTGATTAAAGGTTGTGTTAAAGTGGTATGTGGTCCAGTTATGCTGCTCTGATTAAAGGTTGTGTTAAAGTGGTATGTGGTCCAGTTATGCTGCTCTGATTAAAGGTTATGTTAAAGTGGTATGTGGTCCAGTTATGCTGCTCTGATTAAAGGTTGTGTTAAAGTGGTATGTGGTCCAGTTATGCTGCTCTGATTACGTCCTCTTGAAGTTGACAGGCTTCAAATGTAAAATGTAAAATGAAAGTATATCTTCTTCTTTCGTGTAACGTCAGAGGTCCAACTCCGTATCTTGTAGCCATGCCCTTAACTCTGGTCCCACATCAAAGAGGCTGGCTTCCGAGGGTGGTTTGTATAGGGGGCAGATGGTCAGGATGTGGTCAACAGTCTGCTCAGGGTCTCCACACTCACATGCAGCGCTGTCTGCCAGGCCCCACTTCTTTAATGATGCTTTAAAGCGACCAACCCCAGATCTTAAACGGTTCAGCAGAACCCTTTGCCAGGTTTTCTATGCAAAATAGATAACCCCCAGCCCTGTAAATCTGGGGGCAATATCTGATTGATGTGGGCAATTTTTCTTTTAGCCACTGTATATTTCCTTCATCAACAGTGGCATTCCCCAAATCCCTATTCCCATGACAACGCAGCGTCGCTGAGTGTCTTACACCGGCAGATTCCGATGATTCACTCACTCACACTGTGACTTTAAACACGGAGACGATCAATAGTGATGTATTCTGTTTCTCCACTTCTGACCCGGTGTAGCAGATAACACATGTAAGCCAGAATCAGCTAATGGAACATTAGGGCTGCATCTGCTTAACCGGTAGAGCAGTGTTTCCCACATCCACAGGCATTAGTATGGGAGGGGTTAATGACCCCCGCTCAACACCTTCGTCCTTCACCCACACTGTATAGACTATTCATTCATCTATATGAACTCAACATAGATACCAATGCATGATACTGTCACTGTGGGTCTGTGCAGCATCTGCACTTGATTGGCACGTGACCCAATATGGAGGATATTTTTCACACACACACACACGCACACGCACACACACACACACACACACACACACACACACACACACACACACACACACACACACACACACACACACACACACACACACACACACACACACACACGCCCGCCCGCACGCACCCGCCCGCCCGCCATATATATACTGTCTATCTATCACCATCTGTCTGTACATATCGGCATATAATCATTTTTACATATCTGTAGATACTTTAACTATATCTGTACATATCCCTTACCTACTCTTACTAGTTAACTAGTTACCACTCATAAGGTTAACCATTTCACTACCACTCATAAGGTTAACCCGTTCACTACCACTCATAAGGTTAACCCTTTCACTACCACTCATAAGGTTAACCCTTTCACTACCACTCATAAGGTTAACCCTTTCACTACCACTCATAAGGTTAACCATTTCACTACCACTCATAAGATTAACCCTTTCACTACCACTCATAAGGTTAACCATTTCACTACCACTCATAAGATTAACCCTTTCACTACCACTCATAAGGTTAACCATTTCACTACCACTCATAAGGTTAACCCTTTCACTACCACTCATAAGGTTTAACCATTGCACTACCACTCATAAGATTAACCCTTTCACTACCACTCATAAGGTTAACCATTTCACTACCACTCATAAGGTTAACCCTTTCACTACCACTCATAACGTTTAACCATTGCACTACCACTCATAAGGTGAACCCTTTCACTGCCACACTACAAATGGTTAACCCTTTCACTACCACTCATACGGTTAACCATTTCACTACCGCCCTCATAATGTTTAACCCTTTCACTACCACTCATAAGGTTAACCCTTTCACCACCACACTACAAATGGTTAACCCTTGCACTACCGCACTACAGAAGGTTAACCATTGCACTACCACAATACAAAGGGTTAACCCTTTCACTACCACACTACAGAAGGTTAACCGGTTCACTAGCACACTACAGAAGGTTAACCCTTTCACTACCACACTACATAAGGTTAACCCTTTCACTACCACACTATATAAGATGAACCCTTTCACAGGGTTAAGGAAGAGGAAAGGCCGCGGTGTGACTCACTAGTGTTGTGGTCGACATAGTAGGATCCGACGGCGGGGTCGTAGGCCTCCTCCCAGCCGACCGGCAGCTCATCTCCAATGCAGTCGGCAAACGTCAGGGGCTTCGTCTGCCTGGAGGAACACAATCACAGGTAGAACCACAGGTTTGAATTGAAGTCAAAAGCTGAAACGGAAGGGAAATAAATGTATATCTCCAATGGTCAGTAAACGCAAAGGTACACTCCTCCACCCCCAAAAGATTAATGCTGATTTATCTCGGCCCCCGTAATCTCACACATATCCCCTCCTATTTGTTTTTGGTTTTGAAGAGTTATTTGAGTTAGAGAGTCGGGTGTGTGCAATGTCATTATGACGTAGGTATTAAATACTAGGGGTGGGAATCACAATACTAGAATCTACGGTATTGCAATATTTGCAATATATCGTGATTTATTAACTGCAAATGGAAATCTTTGTCATCATCTGCAATAAAGATATATATATATATCATATAATAAGAAAACATTTTGAGTCTGTTCACATCACTCCAATAATTTGTATTGCCACTAAATGGGATTGTCAAGCAAAAGTATTTTTTATATCGATACTTGCCGTATGTCACTGTATGGACCCCCTCCCCCACCCCTATTATAATCATAATTTCAGCTCAGTGAAATTATGAAAATTAAAAAGGTATATATATCATGGCCTTGGAGTGCTCCTGGGGATATTTAAGTATACTTGTTTGTTGTGTATCATATCGATCAAGCTTGAGGAATAAAACAAATGATCAGTATGGTAGCAGATCCAGCAGTATACAGTATCTGGACATTGGTCTAAACATTGTGTTGCCTATATTTTAGATGCAAAGCAACTTGGAATGTCACTAACTCACCCACTCACTCACTCACTATCGGTTAGCCACTCTGTGCCTAGTAGTGGTCCACACAGGCAATGTGATTTGTTTAAGACCAGTTAGCTTTGCGTCTATGACAACGTGTCCTTGTTCTTGTGAATGTAAGGGAAACACAACTCAATTTGTGGCGAAACTGACGAGACTTTGAGGGTTGAGGATGACAAGAATTAGCACACACACACACACACACATGCCTCTGTGTCTCTGTCTGTCCTTTTGTATTTGTATCTGTGTCTTCAAAACATTGGAAAACTTGCAGCCTACTATTTGAATCCTAAACTGGACTGCAGGCGTCTTTAAATAATGGATTCAAAAATGTCTGCTTCTTAGGGAGGGGTGGGAGGCTGGGAGGGGGACTTACTAAGGGGGGGGGGGGGGTCCTCTATTCACCTCCAGGGGGGCCTGCCAGGCACAATAGCCGGAAGCCTGGGCCTTGCATTCCAGGAGTAGCGCCGCTGACACATGGCCTGGATGTTTCTGAGGCAACCCCCCAAGGACGGCCAGTAGCAGCCCAAGGCCCCAGATCAGAAAGGAGCCCCCGGCGGAACCGCGGAACAACCTCAGCTACAAAAGAACACCTCCTCGGCAGCCACACCGGCGTTCCGAGCAGCACAGGGGGAAGTGGAATGTTCCGCGGCTTGACATTCCTTTCAGCCTGCAGAGCCCTTTGTGCTGCTTTACATTAGATGGCTCTTTTTGTTTTGGGTTTTTATATGCCGCCTGGTATGACCGCTCTGCCCTCAACCCACAAATATCTTGCAGAGGGTCATACGAACAGCCATCAGTTGGAACGCGAGCTCCCCTCCATCCAGGATATATACAACGGACGGCGTGTCAGCAAAGCCTGCGGGGTTATCAAAAAAAAAACAGCCACCCGAACCACAAACTGATACGGTCCGGCAAACGGTACCACAGCCTCAAGGCCCGGACCAGCAGACTCCGGAGCAGTCCCCCCACGCCCCCGTCGCCCAAGCAAGTTAGACTCATGAACATTAACAGCCTGCTACCTGTCTGCCATGGCCAAAACACACCCACACAGTCATACTGTAACTATGCGCACACAACGCACACAAACATGCAAGCAATCTACATGCACACGTGCACATTGTGACGAAGGCTAGCCCTACACGTACACACTGTGATCACTGTATTACAATTTTGAGCCATGTTTGCAGTGCACACATGATATACTGTGTCTATTGTACTATAATGACAGACTATTGTAACCCACTGTAGTATACATTCTAGAGCTACGATAGCCCAGCTGCTATGGTATATTTTCATTCTACCTTATTCATCTGTACTCTACTTTTTATTCCATTTCTATTCTATTTTACAAATTTGATCCTATCCTATTGTTGTTGCTGCTGCAAGGTCGAGAGAGCAAAAACAACTCTTTGTACTGTAAAAGCCTAAAAGGTATTGGTGATGTGACGATAAAGATTCTGATTCTGATCCATAAGGAGGGTGTTGTTCACCATATACATTCAGAGTAGGGGTGCACGATATTGATTTTTTGACCCCGATATCGATACCGATAATTTTCTGCTCCTCAAGGTCGATACCGATACCCGATATATATATATATTTATTGTATTATAATCGTTCTTTTTTTTATGTATATTCCTTTTTTTTTTTTTTTTTTTTTTCTTTTTCCCCCTCCATTTTCCTCCGATTTTTCTCCCATCCCAATGTTAGTCGTATGCCAATTCCCAATCCCTTCCTGGTCGCTGCGCTTTACCCCCCACAGTCAGATCATCTGGGAGAGTGGAGGCTACCACGTGCTTCCTCCGACACACGTCCAGCCAATCACCGCTTCTTTTCACCTGGCAGCGCGGATTCTCATCGAGAGGGCGTAGCGTGTGGGAGGACCACACTATCCCCCTCACGTCCAATCCGCGCTTAGCAGGCGCCCCGACCGAACTGTAGGAGTCGCTGTTTACAACGACCCGGACCCACCCCGCCAGCTTCTCCCACCCTCTGATACAGCCAATTGTATCAGTGCAGACGGCCAGCCAAGCTGGTGACAACCCCGGAGCTGTGAGCTGGATTCGAACAGGCGAACCAAGCTCACAGCTCCGGGGCTGGTGACGAACGCAATCTCCGCTCGACCACCTAACCGCCTTTTTATGTATATTCCTGTAGTTTTGACCTAACCAGATTTATCATGACATGAGGGTTACTACTATGAACAAAACAAAGCCAAGAGAACAGTTTTGACTCTTCAAAAAACGTGACTATATTTATTTTTCCAAATAAATATAATTTGAGTCAATCACAAAATTCACAATCCGTCAATGTCATTAACATTGTGTTTCCCTGAACAATGAGTGAACTAAAAACCAACAGGTATTATGCATTGTCAGTAGGGATGGGTACCGTTCACATTTGAACCGATACGGTACCGGTACCTGTGAATCGATACCGGTATCCAACGGTACCTTTTTCCGGTACTTGAATCTCTAAAAATGTAATCTACCTACCTCAGTTGTAAAAAGAAAAAAAATCCAAACTTCAAATAACCACATTTTCGACCGTTTTCGGCATGCCATTGCCCCGACTGCTTTGTTGTTGAATCAAGTCAAATCCTAAGTAAGCATATATTGTGCGTGTGAACGTTGACATGAAAAAAAAAAAGTTAATTAAAAAAAGTGTAATTCTTTTTTTATTTATTTTTTTATTATCGGAGCTATCAATACTTTTATCGGGTTTATCGGGATGACGTCATAATTGCTGATATCGGATTATCGGCCCGATAATTATCGTGCATCCCTAAGAGTATTCAAGTATTCACAGTAAATATAATGCTGAATCATTACTCGCTCCTGTTACACTGTCTAAACTAGCAACTGCCTGGACAGCACAGCAAATACTAAAGTAACCCGCAAAAAGGCATTGCAATGCAGAAAACAACATTTCAAAGCCAATATATATACCCTAGAAATTAATAAGCTTTTCTATTTCAGCTGCAACTCTAATACTATGTAGAGGACACACATGTCTAGCTGCACACACACCAATAGCCAGTCTTTGCTCTGGGGTGCAACCCAACCGGTTCCTTTTTCAGTTTCTGAATAATAAAAAGGGCCAGATTAGACCCCCATAGACCCATAGAGAGAGAGAGAGAGAGAGAGAGAGAGAGAGAGAGAGAGAGAGAGAGAGAGAGAGAGAGAGAGAGAGAGAGAGAGAGAGAGAGAGAAGCTTTAGCGTGTTGATGCCTCTGTAACGCTTGATCCCAATAAAGCTGGGCTGGTCCCTAGCCTGACATGTCAGACCCAGCTCTCGCATGCGTTCCATGCGTCTGACGTGTCCGGCTAGCTGGTCCCCATTAGGGGTGGGAATCACCAGAGGCCCCACTATACCGCTGCGATTTATTACCTTTTTTCAACTGCAAATCACGTCCCCGACAGAAAACTCAACATCTGCAATACGTAATATATATACAACATCTGTTTTATCTAATAAGATAAGGTTTTGAGTCTGTTCACCTCACTCCAATAATTTTGAGTGCAGAAAAGATTGTCAAGCTAAAAAAAAGGTGTTTTAAATTAAATATCTAATATCTATACACTCTCTGGCGACAGTGGCTCAGGAGGTAGAGCGGTCGTCTGGTAGTCGGAAGGTTCACGGTCCGATTCCTGCTCCACCCGGGCAGTGTGTCGAAGTGTCCTTGAGCAAGACACTTAACCCCTTTCCATCACAGTCGAGAATGCAGCTGTGACCGCGTCCCCGACCATCAAGAACCTTGGTGTTGTCCTAGACGACCAGTTGAACTTCTCTGCTCACATCGCAGCGACAACCAGAACCTGCCGATTCCTCCTGAGCAACGTCAGAAGGATACGCCCCTTCCTGACAAAAGAAGCCACCCAACTCCTCGTCCAATCAACAGTCATCTCCCGCCTCGACTACTGCAACGCACTGCTCGCTGGCCTCCAGGCCACTGCCACCAAGCCTCTTCAACTCATTCAGAACGCAGCGGCCCGCCTGATCTCAAACCTACCGAAGTCGGCCCATGTCACCCCACTTCTTAGGGACCTGCACTGGCTCCCCATTGCTGCACGAATCCGCTTCAAGGCCCTCGACCTAGCATACCGTGCGGCAAAGGGAACCGCTCCCGCCTACCTCCGGTCAATGGTCTCTAACTACACACCCTCAAGACCCTGCATCTTCTGGCCGCCTCAGACCCACTCCTATCCGAGCTCCGGGAGGGTCATCAAGGAGAAGCCGCCTATTCTCAGTCCTTGCCCCACAATGGTGGAATGAACTACCCACCCCAGTTAGAACAGCCGAAACCCGTCCAATCTTTCGCCGTCGACTAAAGACGCACTTCTTCAACCATTATCTGAAATAAATTTTTATAAAAAAAAAATAATAATAATCTAACCCTAACTAACCGTACTGTCATGCACTTGTCCTAATAAACTAACCTACACTGTAGCACTCAACACTTTGATGAACATTGTTACTCAGCTGATAGAGTTGTGCCCTTCCTGATGACTTGTCGTACAGAACTTGTAAGTCGCTTTGGATAAAAGCGTCAGCTAAATGACTAAATGTAAACCCCTAATTGCCCACCGATGGCACCTTGCACGGTTGCCTCTGCCATCGGCGTGTGAGTGAATGGGTGAACGTGAGGAACAAAACAACGCCATATAAATGCACCATTTACCATTTACTTGGCGTCAATACAATATCAGCACGCAAGATATCGCGATAATATGCTGTATCGATTTCTTCCACCCACCTCTAGTCCCCGTCGCCCATTATTTTATTCCACTTTCCTGTCTCGGGACATTAAATCATCCTTTTTTAATCGCAGACGGGTGAAGGCGTCCGACGACCTAAACCCCATCATCATCATTCACCAGTGTGATTAGCCTCGAGAGCGCTGGACGGACCGACCCGTCTGGCCTCTGTTTCACTCCATCAGTCTCTCGCTGCTTTCACACAGCGGGGACTTTAACGAAGGCCAAGGGCACCGCAAGGATGACGATGTTTGAAAGACGAGACGGCGGAGGATGACGAGGTAGACGCAGCCAAAGGGAGGAAGGTGAGGTGCACCACCCTCGCTACATAGGCTGTAGGCGACGGTATAATATTACACTTACTGTAGATTACTGTATATTTTTACTGTATATTTTATATTAGAATGTATATACATAACATAGGACATGTGAATCCCGGACCGTATTTTATTATTATTATTTTATTCTTAGGTTTATTTTATTCTTTATTCTTAGGCAATTTTTTGTTATTCTTTGTTATTCTTATTGGTGACTTTGTTTTGTCTACCTAGTACCTAAATGTTTACTGTGAGCGATTTGTAGTGCCAAATTTCCCTCGGGATTATTAAAGTATTTCTATTCCATTCTATTTTATTCTATCTACCAAATCCCTCTCCGTTCACTGGAACACAGCCAGTATTCATTTGATCTCCTCAACTTTACATTAATAGAGTTAGTAATACATTTATAACACATTAATAATACATTTAAATAGTTATTCTCGTAGCATTGTTCCTAATGATTGGCTATTAGGACAAGGATGCCGGGGATTAACAATTTTTCTTTGGCAAAAGGCTGTGGCTATAGGAGTGACAACACTGTATATTTATTCAGTTTTTTTTTTGTGTTTGTTTCTGCCATGATGAATCGAATGCGACTTGAAATAACAGAAAATAACAGAACATTTTACATTCTAATCAATATATCCGCCCCCAGTAAACAATTTTGAGAAGTTGGATCATTTCAACAACTTCGGGGTAAGCGTTTGACAAAAAACTGACCCGGATTTTATGTTAATGGCCAAGTAAAAAATGCTTCTGAGTAACTGTAAGTAAAACTAAATGACATGACGTACTGTCACACCGGGAGATGAAACATTTATTTCATTTGCCTGGCTGATGCCAGCAAAGTGTAGCAGTACATACATAGGCGGAAGCCAGCAAGCCTATCTCATGGTCCTACTGTATAACTGTTTGGGGAAAATTACCAGGCTGGAGGATGTCATTCCTCTGTTTTTATGTTAATTCTGGGGGGAGGGAGTGAATGAATGAAGGGAGTAGAACCAGCTAAAACGCCATGCAGAATGAGAGCAGAGTGGGAGAAGTGGGACCTTGGGGGGGGGGGGGGGGGGAATCATGCTTGTTGACTCTGGAGGGTCCAAACATTCGCAATGTTGATCCCACTTTTTTTCCCCTCCTTCTTCTCCCCCCTGGTGAGCTGTACGACTTGTTTGTCAAGTGTTACTGGTGAAAACATGCACGTGCACATGTACACAAGCACACACACACGCACGCACACACACACACACACACACACACACACACACACACACACACACACACAACCAGGTTTCACATACCAAGTCAAACAGTCAGGCCAGGCCCCAATGCTCTAATGCAAACTGACAAAGCATGCAGCAGAGTGCAAACATACAGGGAGGCAGGGAGCATAACTGAACGGTGAGTCAGAGAGAGAGAGAGAGAGAAAGAAAGAGAGAGAGAGAGAGAAAGAAAGGGAGAGGGGGGTGTTAATTCACCATGCTATATAAATTCCTCAAGTCGATTTATGAGGACCTACATTTCATAGCAGTTCAAGGTCCAACAATAAAACAGCTCTCCTCTACTGTGTTCCTCCCTCTCTCTCTCTCTCTCTAGCTCCCTCGCCCTCTCCCTCTCTCTCTCTCTCTCTCTCTCTCTCTCTCTCTCTCTCTCTCTCTCTCTCTGGTCTCTACTCTAGCTCTCTCGCCCTCTCCCTCCCTCCCAGCAGCGGCATGGTATCTGGTAGATAACATTCCATTCACCTGACAGAATGCGTCCAGTGCGTCACCGTGAGAGCGGTGGATAGACAATATGGCCGGCTGAAGAATGTGAACCGCAGGGCCCGGGGAGGTAGAGACAGGGGGGGGGGGGAGGGGGGGGGGGGGGGGGCCGGGGAGGTGGAGACAGCCGGGACAAGGGGAGGGGGGGGGGGGGGGGGGGGGGGGGGGTTGTCACGTGAAAACCTCATAGCTTCAGTTGTGTAATTTTTAAATGATTATTTTCACTTGAAATCAAAGTTAACACGGTACATCACTTGCTTAATGGACCTGTCTCAAACCCTGCCCTCTTTTCTTGATCCTCCAATCACAACTGTCGCTTACCTCGGACAAACTTGGTTTGTCCGAGGTAAGCGACAGTTGTGATTGGAGGATCAAGAAAAGAGGGCAGGGTTTGAGATAGGTCTATTACATTCCATGACCTTATGAGCTTGTGAAACCCACGCAAAAAGCTACGGACGGCTCAGAGACAAATCTATGGTTGAATCATGGGTTTCTTTGAATATCACAATTATGATCATCCGTGTGGTTTCCTGTTCAAATTATCGAAACCAATTGCTGTAATTGTACTTATGTGGAGGCTGATTGCTTACACCTGCTGTTACCCAGAAGTTCAACTCTGTGTTTGAGGACATGCATGGAATTTTCACAGTGTAACCCTGATGAACACTGGTACTGTTGAAATGTCAGCGTATAAATTGCAAATAACTATACATTTAGCACACGGTCCGATCCAAAGCGACTTTAAAGGAACACACCGTCATTATAGAAAATGTGCTCACTGTCTTTTCCAGAAAACTAGACTAGCTTACAGCCGGATAGCTTTCTACTGAACGCACATAGAGGAATATGGTATCTTCTTGTCTGTTTTTTTTTATTGTTTTTTTTTTTTATCCACTTTTTCTCCCCATTTTCTATTTTTCTCCCATCCCAATTTCGTATTATCCAATTCTTCCCTCCCCCTGTCTTGAACGTTGCTAGACTATGCCTCCCACAGGTCGGCTGTAGTGAGGACAGAAGCCTTGCATCACGTGTCCCCTCCGGTACATGAGGAGGCAGCCTGTCGCATCTTTTCACCACAGCAGCTCGAACTCTCAGTGGCGAGGAGTAACGCGTGGGAGGCTCACACGCTGCCCTTCCTGCTTCCGCCGCACCGGCGTCACCCAACCGACCTGTAGGAGTCGCTGTCCACAACGTCCAATCCCCACCCACCGGCTTTCCCACCCTCTAACACTTGCCAATTGTGTTAGTATGAACGACCGGCCAGCCGGTAGCAACGCCAAGAGCTGGGCTCGATACCAGCGTCTCCTGCGTTAGAGGTGAGCGCCTTGCCCACTGCGCCAATCAGCCGCCCATCTTCTTGTCTGACTCTGGAGAAGATGCGTAAGAGCATTTCCCATAATGTTGGGGGGGGGGTTTTGGGGGGAGCAAAACTAGCAATATTAACGGCAAATAAACAGTGCCCAGTCAGTAGCCTGAGAAGAAAAGCATCGTTTTCTACAACGAATAGGCCTAAGTACAAAAACAAGGAAAAGGCAACCCTGTCAGGTGTACGATCACACCTGAGTTTTGAGAATGTAACATTCTAATGATGGTGTCACAAAAGCTACCTGCCCCTTGAAAGCTACTGTATAGATTGGTAGAATAGAGGCATTGCACAGAATGTTTGTGCAGATGTCTCTCTTCCAACATGGCTGACTGTAACCACTGGTCAAGAACACTGGTGATTCCCGTGCAGTGGAGTGGGTAAAACATTAGAAAAGCACAATATCACTGTTACACTGTGACTTGTTTACGAGTAATAAATAATACCAAATTGTTACATTTGTGTGCATGCAATATATTTCTCATAATCAACACATAGCAACTGTTTCAAAATGAATGAAAAGAAATGTCTGAAATCCTATTCAAATGTGGGATTCTTAGAAAAAGGATCCAGAAAAACGTACACCTGAAAGGGTAAACAGGGCAAAAAATTTAATAAAATCAAATAAATCACAGACAAAAAGGTAAAAGCGTACTTTGTGGAGATACAAGGTTTCCATGTGACGCCGGTACCATGGTAATGATTTCTTTTTTATATATACTGGATGGGTCCTTGAGTTATCGTTTCCCCTGGTGAGAGTCGGAGCATTCTGCTGACACCCTTATTCCTGGTGATTTACAGCAAGTGCAAACACTGGCATAAGTCAACACTCAATGAATCACCATAATTGGAAGCCCAGGTAATAAAGAGCTGAAAGGGAAAACGGTACAATGTAAAGAAACTAGGAAATTATATAAGGTGCTTGTTTTTATTACGTTTTTCTTCAGCTTTAAGCAGAGTCCGTTGAGATACTCTCAATAAAGGCTAAATAAAAATAAAAATACTCCCCCCGCCCAAAAGGTTCTTAGGTTCTTTGCGGTGGCAGCAAGATAAAGTGGGCACTGGGCAGGGGATACAGAGTTGAGGAGAAAGTGTGGTATGCAACTATCTTTTTTTTGTATTACTCAATTAATAATAATAGAGCCTATTTGTTCAGATACCTGAGTCAGTATTTTTACTTTATAAAAGTCTTGATTTAAAACCTCAAATGTTGGATGCCCTGATATGAAAATGTTTGTCCAATAAGTAGGGCTGACCTTCGAATATTTTTTGGTAAATCGAAGCTTCGGGGCCGAGATTCGAAGCTTCGAGATACATTTTTTTTTTTAATGTTGTGGGACTTGTACAACAATTTGTTCAACTTTGTCAGTGCTGTAAAGTTTAAACCTTTTTAAATCTTAGACAAACAAAACACTTTGCTTTCATGAAATATTGTAAGCCGTCATTTGAGGCTTTATAAAAGCAGCACAATGAACACAAGTCTGTCAGTGCCGAGTCCAACCTCATCTTAAATAACAAACAGCATTGCTTGTTGTAGTTAACAAAGAGAGGCAGAGTTGATTTTGCAAAAAAAAAATTAAATCATATTTAAAAAAAATTAAAAAAATTAATAATCGAATTTTATTTTCATATTCGAATCCCATGCCCATCGAACGAAGCTTCGAAGCTTCGAAGTATTTAAGACAGCCCTAGAAATAATCATCAGTTGTTCACATCGGCCCAGTTTTGCTCATCGGACTGATACTGATATATGAAAGAAATCCCTGATTCCGGTCGATAACGATATGGTCACCGTTATATTGTGCATCCCTATACTTAAAATGGTTGTTATGACATGTATTTATTTCATCACTGGAGTAAATACAGTATGCATTTAAGATAATGACTGGCAAATGTATTTTGCATCAGTGGGGTAAGGGAAATGAATGAAAGCATTTACAGACTGTAACAACAGTTACTATTTAATTGACAGCCTAGTGTGATTGATAGCCAGACTCTCTCTGTCACGCTGCCTTTCCTGAACGCACTGTTTACTGGACTAATCAAGGCAAAAAGGAATCTACAGTAGCTCCTGGAGAAGTTTTAGTCGAAGAGCCACAAATGGTATTTGTCTGCGCATTATGGCATTATTTCCGTAATCGATGGTGTTGATTAAACAATCAAACAAACAAAAACTGCTTAGTAGGTGTTATGGAAATGTTATCTATGTCTATACATCTGTGTTAAAATACATATTCTATGTCTTACAGCTTGACTAGTTAATATAGTAATTATTTAATTAATGATTTCATGATCGTGGGAAGCCAAAATCGCAATTGAATTTGAAACACGCTTAATAATCGCCCAGTCCTACTGCTTAGCCGAATTGCCCATGTCTGAATTTATAGTCCAAGGATGACAAAGACCTTTACAGACTGAAGAAGGGAAGGCTGAAATGTTATA
>NC_140172.1:109135849-109238349 GCF_963971535.1 Notolepis coatsorum | reverse complement strand
GTCGTCTCTAGCAAAGAACAGGTATCAGTCCACTACAATGATCCACATTCCACATTCAAACTAGCGTTAGCTAACTAGTGTACTAGTGTAGCCTGCCCAGCTGTAACATTAAAGTTTACCAAGTTGGGATAATGTGCTGCTGAAAAACGATGAAAATTATCATATTACTAGTATCTTCGATGATATGTCTGATGCTTCCCCATTTATCCTAATGTCAAATAGACATAACGTTACTACTGTCAATGGTTCTTACTGCAAACAGTTTATTTTGCTAAGCATGTTAAGCCCGACATCTTTTTTCGTTCTCGTTTAACCACTTGATTGTTTTTTTATGTACGGTTAAACGTCAGTGAAATGAAACGCAACACACATCCCTCGTAAAATGTCCTGTGTAACCGGTAACACCGGTGTTGTCATGAGTTTATTAACCGGTGGGAACATTTACTCACTGTGGCATCCCTAGTGTGTGTGTGTGTGTGTGTGTGTGTGTGTGTGTGTGTGTGTGTGTGTGTGTGTGTGTGTGTGTGTGTGTGTGTGTGTGTGTGTGTGTGTGTGTGTGTGTGTGCGTGCGTGCGTGCGTGCGTGCGTGCAACCCTCCCACCCCCAGCGACTACTCCCCCAGGCCGCTGCTGTAAATAAGACGGTGTTTCCTAGTCCAACTGTCTGGTTAAATAAGTAATATCACACAACGTGTTCTTGGTGAATAAAGGTCATTCTGATTATATGAGTAAACCCATCTTTCACTATTCTGTGTGCACGGCGACTACATCGGATCAACGGCAAATTCTTGGCAAATGCACCCGTGGATTTGAGTGATTCTACCACCAGCCTGCTCTGTTGTCTTTTGTTATCTTCCTCACACAGCCAATGGAAAGTGTTTCGTCACGACACGGTTACTGCCCACAGAAATGCAGCCCGCCACATGTAAATATCCCCAATCCCTGCTGTTACCGAATGTTGTTGTCGCTTTACATTCACATAGAAACTAGAGTAAATGGGAAATGGACTGCATTCATTTAACGCTTTTATCCAAAGCGCTTTACAACGTATGCCTCTAGGGCTGGGCGATATGGCCTCTAAATGATATCACGATATTTTTGGGCTATGTCACGATACACGATGTACATCACGATATTTTGACATTTCCTCTAGTCTAAAGCACTTAAAGATTCTTGATTTAACCGTTTGAAGCATACAGTCACGCCAACATGACGATTAAAATAGTCCCTGCAACATATGTCTGCATTAAACCATGATGATGCTTTCAAAAATATGGGGAGATTTGGCCCGATCCATACATGTGCGACTTGGCCATAATAAGGTAATTTATAGGCCTGATATTCTATATTATTTTTTTTTTGTATCCACTTTTTCTCCCATTTTCTATATTTTCTCCCATCCCAATTTCGTATCATCCAATTCAACCCTCCCCTGTCACGAACGCTGTTTCTTGCCTCCCACAAGCCGGCTGCAATGTGGACTAAGTCATACATAGCACAAGTCCCCTCCGGTACTTGAGGTAACAGCAGTCGCATCTTTTCACCTGCGCAGCTTGATCTCTCAGTGGCGAGGAGTAACGCGTGGGAGGCTCACGCTGCCCCCGACACTTCCTGATTCCACTGCGCAGGCGCACCAACCGACCTGTAGGAGTCGCTGTCCACAACGCCCGATCCCCACCCATCAGTTTCCCACCCCCTAATACGGCCAATGTGTATTAGTACGGACGACCAGCTAAACTGAAAGCAAATGTGGAGCGCTGGGCTCGAACAGGCAAGCCCAGCGTCTCCAGATTTCGTGGCGAGCGCCTTGCCCACTACGCCACGTAGTGGGCCCCTGATATTCTATATTCTATAATCATATTTCAAATTGCATGTGTCCGGATGACAGAATTCAGTACTGTATCTACAAAACCTTCTGTTTAATCATCTTCCCTTTATTCATTTGCTTAGATTTTTCAGGTCTGGTCCATTTTAGCATGGTGTTATTCACAGTAAAAAAAAATTTAATTTAAATAAATTATTAAAAAAAATATTATTATTATTTTTTCTTTAATTAATTTTGCGTTAATTTTCATAACGCGATAATTTGCTGTGTAATTAATTAATCTAATTAACGCAATAAACTGACAGCCCTAATAAAAACTCTTGGGTGCCTAAGACTTTTGCACAGTAATGAATTCTATCCACTTTAGCCAAAAATACACACACACTACTGTGAGAAAATAATAATCATGTAAGCGAGGAATGGTCCGCCTATACTTTTAATATAGTAATGTAAAATCACGGTAGACTTGATCGTTTAGACTTATGATTTTTATTATCAGCAATGTTATAACATCCTACTGGTAAACAAAACACTGTAAAGGTGTGTGTGCATCATATATATATTTACTTTTTAATTGCATGAAACATTATGAAGTATTCTCTTATGCTGCTTTTCCACGGTCTGCACGGTACCTACTCGACTCGGTAGTACCCCCCATAGATAGATATAAAGATGGTAACCCCCCCGGCAGTGTAGCTGGGGCGCTGTGACGGTATCTTCAACGCGACACACACAGAGGATTTCGACGCTAGCTATCAAGATATGAATCCAGTCCCTGGAGTGCCAGTTCATCCACCTCGGCGCCTCCATATTCCATTGCTGTTTCTGAATAAAACACGTAGGGCTTTTTGGGTGTGTGTGTGTGCGCGCGTGCGGGTATGTGCGTGTACGTGACGTAAGTTGGGGCGAGTGTGTGTGCACTAGGGATGGGTACCTTTCACATTTGAACCGATACCGGTACCCAACGGTACCTTTTTTCGGTACTTAAAAAAAAAAAAAAAAAAAAAAAAAAAAAATTGTTTATTAATTTTTTTTTTTACTTTTTTTTTTTTTTTTCATGTCAACGTTCACACGCACAATATATGCTTACCTAGGATTTGACTTGATTCAACAACAAAGCAGTCGGAGCAATGACAAGCCGAAAACTGTCGAAATTTAATTTACCTACCTCAGTCGTAAAAAAAAAATCCAAACTTCAAATAACTACAATTTCGACAGTTTTCGGCTTGTCATTGCTCCGACTGCTTTGTTGTTGAATCAAGTCAAATCCTAGGTAAGCATATATTGTGCGTGTGAACGTTGACATGAAAAGAAAAAAAGTTAAAAAAAAAAAAAAAAAAAAAAATGTAATAAAAAATATTTTTTTTAATTTTTTTTAATTTTTTTTTTCGGTTTCTCACTTGATTCGATACTCGGTAGTACCGACGTGTTTCGGTTCGGTACCTCAAAAGTACCGAATTCGGTACCCATCCCTAGTGTGCACAGGGAGAGACGAGAGAGTAAAGGCAAGCGCTGCGCCAAAGTAAGTAATCTCAACCACTGCGGTTTATAAACTGATGTGAGGGATTGTGAGAAACATCATGATGTCCACGATACGCTTAAAAAGTGTATAGTTTATGAACTGTACCCGATATTTATCTAATATCGTCATATCGCCCACCCTTCACATTCACACACCGACGGCGGAGGCAACCATGCAAGGTGCCAACCTGCTCATCAGGAGCAGTTGAAGGTTAAGTGTCTTGCTCAAGGACCCTTTGACATGCTGCCGGGAGGAGCTGGAAATTCGGAATCTAACCAGGATCCTTCTGATTACCAGACGACCGCTCTACCCCCTGAGCCACTGTCATCCCCTACCAGTAACCAGTTGCCTCTTCGTTTATCTATTTCTCTATTCTATTTGTCTGTTTGTTTATGTTGGTAAGGAAAAACGATCAGCGACTGAACGTCCAGGTGGCATTGCCCGTCAGCGGCCAGTGTCCCACCTGCTGCGACATCATTCGTTCAACAGCCATCCATCAGGGCGGTCGGATGGCGTAGTGGAGATTGCGCTCATCACCAATGCAAGAGGCTGCGGTCTCGACTCCCGGAGTCAGCATTGCCTGCGGCTTGGGCCGATCGTCATACTAACTCGTTTGGCTGAGTTTGCGGGAGGGAAGTCGTGGGTGGTAATCTGGCGTTGTGGACAGCGACGCCTACAGGTCAGGTCTGGGCGCCTGCTCAGCGAAAGGCAGGAAATGGTGAAGGCAGCGTGACCTCCCACGCGTTACGGTTCACCAATGAGAGTCCTCGCTTAGTGATGCACGATATATCGGCCGCCGATATAATATCGGCCGATATGGCCGTTTTTTTACACATCGGTATCGGTCCGATATCAAGATAGGGCCGATATTATAAAAAAAAATAAAAATAAAAATAAAACTTTTTTTTTTATCTTTTTTTTCTTCTTTTTACATGTTTTGGCCTTAAATAGTTTCAAAATATCAGTCATTTCTGAAAATAAGTTACAAAAGTAAAAAAAATTATGCGTTTTGGAAAATAGCTCTTTATTTGATTATCATAAAAAAGTGTTTTCTATACAGAGATATCGACATCGGTAAATATCGGTATCGGCCAGAACAGCAATATTAATATCGGTTATCGGTATCGGCCACAATTTTCACATCGGTGCATCACTATCCTCGCTGCCAGGTGAGAAGAGAGCCACTGGCTGTCTCCACATGTGTCGGAGGAAGCATGTGGTGGACTTCAGGGTTCCCTTGTACCGACCAGTAGGAGGAACATGCGCACAACAACCAGGGAGGGGAGGGGGGAATTGGCATAACGACTAAATTGGGATGGGGAGAAAAATAGAAAATCAGGCGGAGAAAAAGAGAAAGAAAATGTATAAATAAAACAGCCATCCATCAGTTGTTAGCTCAAGAGCAGCGAGTTGAATAACTTTTAAAAACTTCACGTTTTGTAAATAACGTTTTGTAAATAAAGACTACTAGGCCCTGTGTTATCTTATCGGTTTTTGGAAATCTATTTGTGGTAGGAAATGTCAAACAGATCTACTGTATACGAGAAACACTGGCTAGATCCACAAAGAATGGATTGCACGGAGCAAGTTGCACCCTTACTTACAATTCATTATGAATTGAAAATGGGGGACCCTGATGTAAACTAGACGAAAGTCTTTCTCTGGTCTGCATCCCCTTAACAATTGTGTGTATTGAGCCGTACTGTATTGTACCCATTCTGCAATCTGTTAATACAATTTTCATTCAATCAATCAGCGTGCACATTGATTGATTGAATGAAGGTTTTATTAACAGATTGCAGAATGGGTACAATAGAGTACGGCTCAATACACACAATTGTTAAGGGGATGCAGACCAGAGTAAGACTTTCGTCTAGTTTACATCAGGGTCCCCCATTTTCAATTCATAATGAATTGTAAGTAAGGGTGCAACTTGCTCCGTGCAATCCATTCATTGTGGATCTAGCCCTGGGTTATCCATCCTAGTTAAAGGGTTTTCCGGGCCTCATGCTGCACTTTGACCCTGTCCACCTTGGCAAACAGTGAAAGGGATTTTTAAACGAATCAAGCTTTTGCCTCTCCAGCCTTCGCGCTGCTTGGTTCTTCTTGTCTCATCGTGTGTTTCAGGAATGTGTGTGTGTGTGTGGTTTTTTTCAATGGCTTTGTTTACAAATGCCCTCCTTCTTAGTGCGAGGGAACCGGCTGTGTTTAACACAAGAGGGAGATAGTCTTCATTCCACTTGCCATGCTTACTACAATAATAACACGTGTGTGTGTGTGTGTGTGTGTGTGTGTGTGTGTGTGTGTGTGTGTGTGTGTGTGTGTGTGTGTGTGTGTGTGTGTGTGTGTGTGTGTGTGTGTGTGTGTGTGTGTGTTAGGGCTGACCTTCGATAATTTTTTTTGGAATTCGAAGCTTCGAGGCCGAGATTCGATTTTAATTCGAAGCTTAAAAAAAAAAAAAAAAAAACGTATTATAATTTCTTTTTTATATATTTTTCTTTTATGTTGTGGGACTTGTACAGCACTTTGTTCAACTTTGTCAGTGCTGTAAAGTTTAAACCCTTTTAAATCTTAGACAAACTAAACACTTTGCTTCCATGAAAGTCTGACCTCATCTTAAATAACAAACAGCATTGCTTGTTGTAATTAACAAAGAGAGGCAGAGTTGATTTTGCAAAAAATAAAAAAATAAATTTTTTTTAACATAATCTCATTTAATTTTTATATTCTAAGCCCATGCCCATCGAACGGAGCTTCGAAGCGTCGAAGTATTTAAGACAGCCCTAGTGTGTGTGTGTGTGTGTGTGTGTGTGTGTGTGTGTGTGTGTGTGTGTGTATGAGTATGTGTGTGTGTGTGTGTGTGCGCGCGCGCGCGTGTGTGTGTGTGTGCGTGTGACAGTGAAAAAGGGAGAGAGGGAGAGAGCTAAGATCGCACCGCCTAAATCACAACGAACCCTAATTAACCACTTGCGCCAATAGGGAGGTGTAGTGGTTACGTCATTTTCGTTTTTTCCTGTTCCACCCTCTGTTCCACTTAATGTATTTCCCCATTGGCCATTTCTAAATCGGCTCGTTTTAGATAAATAAAGCATTAACGTTGGCATGGTGTACCTTTCTGTGCGTATTTATCCACAATCTATAGCTCAACGTGAATATATTCGCAATTAATCGTAAAGGTAGCAAAATAACAACGTTTATGTTTTCGTTCGCTGGGAAACTACACTGCTATTTGGCGCTGCTGACTGACGTCACCACAGCGTAGCCTCCTGCCTGTAGTCACAGACCTAGGATCAGATTTCCCTTACATTCCATAAGCTTAACAATTCGTACAATGGGGAAATAACTGACCCTGAATCTGTGGCTAGTATCTGTTTCACCCAACACTAGTGCTCCGGTTATTATAACCATTTATCTCTAAAGCTAACCACTATTTGTAAAAGCCACAACCACGTTACATTTGTATTTATCATTTAAATTAAAATTTTGCTGCATATTAAATCACTGTAAATACTAATGTAATCATTGTTTCGTTGTACATATTGTGTATAGTTATAATGTTATTGTTTTTTACATGACGTTAGTATGTAACGGCATTCCCGAAACTCCTCGGCTCTAACATGCCCCGATTTAAAATGGTTCTCTCCTCTTTGTATACTTTTGTCCTCACAAACAAAGTATTCTGCCAGGGAACTTATGGACACGACAGTAGTAGTAGTTATAAGGTTTTTGAGCTTGTAACGTTGATGAAGAATGATGATGATGAAGTACGTGACGTGTAGCTAGCTAGCTTGCTAGCCGGCATGATGCGTGTGCAGTGCTTGCCCCACAGGACCTGCACATTTTACTCATTCCCGAAACTCCTCTACATGCCCAGATAAAAAATGGTTCACAACAGTAGACATAATGCTAACGTCTAGTACGTTTAGCGGGGTAACGTTAACGTTAGCTAGCTAGCTATGTATCAGCTTGCCGTGACGTGAGGTAGGCGACAGCTGCCTACTTAACAACAGGCTGCCTTTATTTCAACCAAAAATGCTTAAACAATAATGTTAGTGGTAGAAGGGAACTCATTTTGTGCACAAATGGAAAGCTTGCCAATGTTCATGCGGCAGAATTGTTACAATAGCCGATAATCCATTTTCCCAATGATAAATCCCTATACGGGTGAAACAACCAGTGACGTCAGACTACACCTCCCTATACACAATAAAATGTTACCCCCCCCCCTCACATACACACACTCCCTAAGCCCCAAGCATTCCAGAACTAAGCCATTAAAAGGATTTTGTGTCAAAGTCCAAGGGGTCTTAAGTAACTGGTTAAGATGAAAAATTAGTCCCTGCCTGAAATCTCCCCTCCCATTGACGGTGTGTTTTTATACAAGTGAGACCCTGCCATGTGGCCAAGCCCTTCTAAGCACTGCATGCTTCATACTGTAAGCCTATTACATTGGTGGCTTTACATGGAGGGCTGGGAAACTCACACCTCCAGGACTCATTTCTAATTACAGGAATGCCAGTGAATGGCATGTTCCCTGAGAAGAGCATGGCTGAAAGGAAAACAGCTATTTCTATCCACTCAGTTTCAACATAATTGTGTTTACTGCAGTTCCAAGATCCACTCCACGTGTGTTTTAACGCTTGCATTTTTTAAATATTAAGTAACAATTAGTTTGGTTACGGTATGATTTTTCCATCAAGAATGTTCAATAAACGACTGAAAATGTCTTAGCAGCCTCCCTACACATTTGCCCTCATTGAAAATACAATGATATATGAAGCCCCGCCCCCTTCTCCCCTCACGTCTTTCCCCAAGCCAGTTAACTTTCACTTTTTCCACCTATACTGTGCATAGATCACTAGTAGATGTATCGATTTACGTTTCACGTTAGCAGTTAGCATTTCCTGGATGACGGTTTGGCCAGCTGTGATAGGATCCCTAGTTGCATCACACAGGTGGTTCAGAGAAGCTCCTCCCCTCCGGTGGAATAATGTGAAATAGGTGCTCTGGTGACAAGTTAATAACAATCTGAATAGTCAACGCCATACCTCCAAGAGGAGTTAACTATAGAAAAAACATGTTTTCCTGTGGAGGGGACCTTTAAGGACAGCACATTCTAGCCACAAATCGTCCACTTAAGAAAAGTCACGTGATTATGACACATGAAAATGTCATCTGACTATCCTCATATAAAATGGCATTCCGATAGAACCGTGCAATTACAGGCTTAGGGAGCGGCCACAGTGATCCGTCACAAAAACAGAGATGTAACAAACAGAAGGTTTTGCCGTCTGTTGGTTTGTTTTCAATAAACCGGCTCGGATTAAACCAATACAAAGGCTGCCAGTAAGATCAGAGTACAAAAAGCATTAACTTCTTCTCAAGCTATGTTCCTTCACCTCAGAACATGCCAGATTAACGACGGCTGTGCAGAGACCAACTCAAGCTATGTTTCCTCACCTAAAAACACGCCAGATTAACGACGGCTGTGCAGAGATCAACTCAAGCTATTAGGGGTGTAACGATGCGACCTCACAACGATTAGATTCGATTACGATTCTTCAGGCAACGATTCAATGATCATGAAATATCTTCATTTGGCCACGATTCGATTCGATTCAAATAATTTTCTATCAGTTAATTCCCCCAAAAAAATGTAATACACAAATGTGGCTGGGGGAACTGATTCACTCAGCATGAATCAATATGCATGGCTGTGCAGAAAGACCAAGCGATGTTCCTCCATCTCAGAACATGCCAGATCTATTGATGTGATCAGAAATAAGATGAATAAGTTCCACCCAGAATGAGCTCAAAATATAATTTTTCTGACCTTGTCAATGTGGGGTGTATGATTCATTTGTAAATCTACAAGGGCCATATTGGAAAAACTGCCATTTTACATCACAACTATGCTAGGGCATAACAAAAAATATTGTTTGGTTCCTGTTGGTTGTCAGTTAAGGCCATGGGTAGGTAGGGAATTTATTTTATTTTATTTTTTATTTTTTCCCACGGCGACTATGGATAGGGAATTTCTTTATTTAATTAAAATGTTCACAACAACATGGATGCATGTACTCTGCCAGCATGTTTAACACTTTCTCTGCCACGCTTATATCCATCAATGTTTGATCACTGCCAGCACTGTAAGTCTATGGAGATGTTTACCTTCTTTGCAGGGCTATAACTTTTTAAATTGTATTGCTAAATTGACATTACTATGGCCCATTCAACATCGATTATCTATCGTTCAGAATGTAGGAACGTTTTACTTTTTCATTCACACATTCATACAAAAATACCGTCTAGAATATAAATATGTTTTATCGTTTTCTGCAGTAATTCCTAGAACGTGAGATATAGGCATAAATGTATATATACATCATCAAATGCCATTTGTTGCCGATACACGCTATATTAAAAACGTTATGACTGATCATGCGCGGGTGAACGGAGGGGGGGGGGGGGGTCGTTTATAATTCCGTGATCGTCATTAAATGATTTATGTAGTATAGGTGATATATAGATCAGAGCAGTTTGCATCGATAATAATAAACAAAAACGCTGAAACTCAAGGCAGCCTCCTCTTACCGTTGGGCAATGATACTGGAGCAAACAGATCCCAGTTATGTGATGGGGACCGAGGCGATCCATTTCCGGTTTGTATAATACTAATACATGCCCAAATCATGTCGATTATTGAGTTATGGCAGCGATCCATATCCACGGTGTGTGGCTAGAGTCCTGGGATGATATGCGAGTGGCCGGATGGATTTAGGAGACACACCGATATCCAACAGGCATATCCGGTTTGGCAACTCGCCGATCATCCACCAGGTGGCAGTATTGAAGCGTTGCAGAGTTGTGCTGAGTCCCACAGCATCAGACAAGGCTCTGTGAGTGAAATATGAATACCATGGCTGAAAATATGAAATATGATCACAATAACGTCGTACGCCGTGATCTGGCAGAATTCGCATTAACTTGAAACCCGTTGTACGACGTTATTGGCGGAGAAAGTGTTAATATCCATAATACTAAAGGTTTGACTAAGATTTGTATGAAACTTTATTGTAAAAAAAAATATTTAACTCATAAAATAAATTGAGTCGCACCTAAATCGGTAGGGTCTGTCGGCAACCGGAACCAAACCATTATTTTTGTTAGGCCTAGATTGGTCCTCTGGACCATACCACATGCGGTCTAATGACTTTCACTGCAGGTCCCGAGTTCGTACTGAGCTGGAATGATCTGCCTTTAATTTCTTTGCTCTGACCACATGGAACTGAAAATACCTTCAAAATCAAGAACTTAACCCTTGGACACTTTAAATCTATGATTTTAAACCATTCTATTTCTGTTGTACCTCTTTCTTTCTTTTTTTATCCACTTTTTCTCCTTATTTTCTATTTTTCTCCCATCCCAATTTCCTATTTCCAATTCTTCCCTCCCCTGTCTTGAACGTTGCTAGACTATGCCTCCCACTGGTCGGCTGTAGTGAGGATAGAAGCCTCTTGCATCACGTGTCCCCTCCGGTACACGAGGAGGCAGCCTGTCGCATCTTTTCACTGCAACAGCTCGAACTCTCAGTGGCGAGGAGTAACGCGTGGGAGGCTCACGCTACCCCAGATACTTCCTGTTTCCGCCATACTGGCGTCACCCAACCGACCTGTAGGAGTCGCTGTCCACAACGTCCAATCCCCACCCACCGGCTTTCCCACCCTCTAACACTGCCAATTGTGTTAGTATGACGGCCGGCCAAGCCGGTAGCAACGCTGAGAGCTGGGCTCGATACCAGCATATCCTGCGTTAGTGGCGAGCGCCTTTCCCACTGCACCACTCAGCCGCCTCTGTTGTACCTCTTTCAATAGATTTTTGTACTTCGTATCCTGTATGTTTTTTTGCTCTTTTAAATACTTGTTTTTATTGACTTGTTCTCTTTTATAACTTTTTCTAATTTTATGTCCCAACATCATTGTAAATATTGCCTTTATTCTTCAATTCTTGAATAAAGGCAATATGTAGGAAAGAATTTCTACTAACTACAATGGGGGTGTCAAATAGTTCCTATATGAAACTGCTCACAACAAGGCCAGTGGATAATCTTGAGTAACCGGGTCATGATTTCTGGAAAGAGACAGTGCTTTTGAGTTTTTCCAATGTATTTTGTAGATGCTTTGAGTGCTACAAACCAAGTGTCATTCAGCTCCATTGTATTGGAGTGACAGCCGATATCTCCAAAACTAAGCGAATCACAGTGAAATGATCTGGCTGGATAAATGGCACTCTAGGCAAGGGGGAAATGTGTTTGTTTGTTTTTATTTTGGGTGAACTGGCCCTTTAATGCCAAAAGCTAAATGGCTTCGGCTGGATGGCAACCCACTACATACCCCTCCTGTTACATTCCATAAAACATTATATTTAATAGGCCTACAGCTAATTTCACAAAGATATGCTTGTACAGAAGGATATTAAAAGGCCCTGTTGAATATTCCAGTTATGGATCCAACTGTGACACTTTAAACAGTCAAGTGGACAAAACACTTCCCTGGTGCATATTGATCGATCAGTTAGGTTTAACTTGCCTCTGATATATCTGCCATTATATTATTGAATGTGGGACTTCTCAACAGAAACCTTGAGAAGTCCTCCCTATAGACACAGAGAACGCTTTAAAGTTTAACCTGGCAACGTGAGATGAAGGACTCTTGCCTACTCCTTTTTGCTTTATGTCTCATCTTTATTAAAAAAAAGACTCCAGTTCATACGTGTATTCCATCACGGTGGCCAGTCACCACTGCTCCGAGAATATTTGGAGGGTTTGTACAGCCTCCTTTGATTTACAAGCTTGTTCGATTTGGAGGGAGAATCCAGTTGGCTTGCCCTACAAAGTATAGACGGTTTCAACTTGACACAACATACAGTAAACATTCCAAAAAACAATCAATAAAAAACCACCATCCATGGATATTACTCATTTACATTAAATGTACTCATTTAGCTGATGCTTTTATCCAAAGCGACTTACAAATTGTGTACAACAAGTCAACAGGAAGGGTACACCTCTGGCAGCTAAGGGTCAGTAACAGTGTCCGTCAGACAGTGTCGAACTTACGTGCTATACTCGGAGTGCAGAGTAGTATAATTTAGCATAGTATTTCTTTCTTTCTTTCTTATTCAGATATTGATTGAAGAAATGTGTTTTTTAGGCAACATACTCTTCGCATTGGCAAACGTGTTCTACATCAACCCTGTGCCCATCACATACGGTGATGCTCAAGCAGATGACCTCTGTGGTACAATACATGGTGGGTTAACTATGAACTCCGGCTGATGATGATCACACAACACTCAAGAGTCAAGACCCAGGAGAAGACTTGTTGGTGCCTGTTTTCTATGCTGAAAATGGGCGGCCACAGCAGACTATTTAAATAAATGTATTTTAAGTCACTATATACAGTATCGCCGAATGCGGTAACACAATGGTGAATGAGCCTGTGGCCCACTGATGAAAGCCTTTGCCTATGCACTGCAGCATTACCAAGTATTTCCCATTCCCAGGAAAGGATCTTGATAAAATATGTAAATGAAGTACTAATCGACCACAGGGAAAAAGGTACATAATGTACGTTCTGTTATAGCCATAAGTAATATATTTACGTATTGTATACATTTTTTTTTACATATATTACGTACCGGTAATCATAGTATTGCTGTGTGTAATAGTGAAAGCACTCACCCCCATGACCGCAATGCTTGTTGCTTGGACTCCGACATTTGTTTTCGACTTTAGCCAAACGTCATTATATTACTTATACAACAACACGTAAATGTATTACTTATGGCTATAACATAACATACGTACCTTGTTTCCTATGGTCGAGTTACGTATAGTAGGTTACTTTATTTACATTTTCTGATCACACTGATTTTCTGTGAAATGGAGATCTTTGTGCAAAGTAATGTTGGTAGCGTAGGATGATGAGGACCTGACCTTCCCTCCTACTGCACTCATGTCACTCAACATATAGGCTTATTAGGCTACTGAACGTTTCTCCATAACATTATAAGACAATATATGTCCTTCTCCTACCTAGGGCTTAGCGGTGGGCGGTATGGCCTAAAATTTATATCACAGTATATTTAGAATTGTGGACGGTAACGGTATATCACGGTATATTTCTTTTTCTTTTTTTTATCCACTTTTTCTCCTCCTATTTTTTCTTCTCCGTATTTTCCTCCCATCCCAATTTTAGTCGTTATGCCAATTCCCCCCTCCCCTTCCTGGTCGTTGCGCGCATTTGCCCCCTACTTGCCGGTCTAGGGAGCCCTGAAGTCTATCACATGCTTCCTCCGATACATAGGAGACAGCCAGCAGCCTCTTTTCACCTGGCAGCGAGGACTCTCATTGGGTGAGTGTAACTACCCCACCCAGATCCCTTCCTCGCTGTGCAGGCGCCCTGACCAACCTGTAGGAGTTGCTGTTTACAACGACCAGATTACCACCCACCGGCTTCCCTCCCGCTGACTCTGCCAATTGTGTCAGTATGACGACCGGCCAAGCCGGAGGCACCGCTGACAGCTGGATTAGATACCAGTGTCTCTGTGGTGGACAGATGCTTAGTCCACTGCGCTACCCATAGTAAATTTATTTTTCTTATAATAATAATAATAATAATAATAATAATAATAATAATAATAATAATAATAATAATAATAATAATAATAATAATAATAATAATAATAATAATAATAATAATAATAATAATAATAATAATAATAGAAAATGCTTTATGAGCAGTATAAGACTATGGGTTGGTAACAATTTATTCCCGGGGGGTTAACTACAGTTTGATGTTTATACTGGGCTCTTCCATTAGTATTCTGTAATCTGTATATATTATGACAAAATTGACATTGAACTTAAGTGTAATTTAGGTCATGAACTGTCAGTTTATAGGATATAATCTTTACTCACACATGTGCTCCTAAAAAGATTTTCTGGTTCACACACATCTATTTTGGCTCCTGGCTTTAGGCAGAATCACTAATACACAACACACACACACACACACACACACACACACACACACACACACACACACACACACACACACACACACAGACACACACAGACACATACAGACACACACACACACACACAAGAGGGAGAAAGGCTTATAGCAGACTTAATTATTTTAGAATATTTCAACTAATGAAAAGACAAATTTCCATTTTGTTTTTATAGCGTAACATTTGACTACTTAAAGACAGAGGGATAGGGAGAGAGAGAAAGGGTCTCGGCTATGCAGCCCCTCCCATCCCTCACTGTTTGAGCTGTAGCTTGCAAAAATGAAACTAACTTTGCTCAACTAACTTTGCAGCTCCAGGATTACTTTATCTGTTTTGGGATCAGCTTAGTTGACATTAGCAGCTAACATTAATTTAAGTGCAACCCCGTCCCATGAGCAACGCATCACTGCCTACTGTATGTACTCTTTCTGTAGTAAAAAGCCTAAACTAAATCTAAACTACATTCAAGCTACATCTACATTTCAATTGCGGTCCAGCCTTCAGTCTATAGTCCTGTTCGCTGTATACGTCAGACTCAGTGTGCGGGCGCATCAATTAATAATAATTCATTACATTTCATATAGCGCTTTTCTCAGACTCCAAACGCTTTACAACGTAGGGTGGAAATTGCCTCCTTCACCACCACTGGTAGCACCCAACCTTGGTTCTATGCAGGCTCAATGGCTACCATACACTGGCACCCGGGACCGGCACACATCACAATACACAATGGCTGAACGGCTCACGAGACAGGGATTGATATCAGCCAATTAAGGGGAAGGGATGATTAGGTGGCCTTGATGTCAGAGACCTGATTGGGAATTTGGCCAGGAATGTCGGGGAACCCCTACTCTTTACGATAGGCGTCCTGCGTTGTTTAATGACCAAATTCAGTCAGGACCTCGGTTTAGCATCTCATCCGAAGGACGGCACTCGCAGCTGTACGGTGTCTGTCACCGTAACAGGGGCATTGTTACTGATAAGTCCAGAGGACAGAGTGCCCCCTGCTGGACAACAACACCACTTTCCGACAGCAGCCTTGACCGGGGCTCAAACCGGTGATCTTCCGATCATGAGTCCGGAGCTCTACTCATGTAGCCATGCTGCCCCACAAGTGGGCAAAGGAACGTAATCCTGGTCAGACCAACGGAGCAGACTACAATATATTTGCATTTGTTAGCCATGCTAGTGATCTAAACAATCAATCCATGCCAAAGCTATATGTAAAAGGTGAAAGAGTCACACTCACAGCCATGCTGATTGGGTAAAATGACGTACAGCTATTTTCGTTTTAAACAAGTCAGGGGAGTGTCATGGTTTCTCCATAGAGCCCTGTTGTACTTATTTAGCGCAGCAGCTCGCACAGGTAGTGGGCCACTTAGTCACGTGACTCACTTGGTATTGCTGATTGGCTCAAACACAATATGTTTGTAAACAGCGAACAGGTCTATAGATGACTGTGTTGCCATGTTGTGACCACACAGAAAAGTAGCACTATGCAGCCAAGCACATCCAGAAAGGTATTTTTTTTCGAAATAAAATGGCATTTGGGAGTTATATAGAATTACGGTCACAAAGCAAGCACTGACCATTTTGGATCCAGTCAGAGTAAAATAACAATATGGACGGACTGGCCAGAGGTGTCACTTGTTGCATCCTAACATAATCTGATGATAAAAGTGGCATTGAAACAACGGGTGTAACTGTAGCCTTAGATTACCTAAAAAGCCACCATCTAATATAATATTAGAATAGAATATCTCTGTTTATGGTCTAAGCCAGACCTGGGCATTGTACGGCCCGCGGTATTATTTTTTTTTATTTATTTTTTTAACTTTTTTCTTTTCATGTCAACGTTCACACGCACAATATATGCTTAGGAGACATGCTCAGAAGATGTTGGTTCTCTTTGGATCCACCTACATATGTGAACAGACATTCTCAGTCATGATGTTTACCAAGTCCAGGTACAGATCCTCTCTCACTGATGAACATCTGGCAGCTGTGCTTCGCATCTCCACCTCAGACATGCAACCTGACTTTGATGGACTTGTTAAAGCTCAACAGAGACTAGATTTCTCACTGAATGAAAAAAAAAGAACTGAAGAACACTAAAATGTGGAAATATAACAAGTGAAATGGGACACTTGATATTTTTTTTCTTTTTTTTGCACAGTTCTGAAAACATTAAATGTTTAATATAGGCATGTAAAGTAAAAAAGGCTACAAAACTGGTACACTTTTCTTTACACAGTTCAGTGACATGTCTTGTTTATTTTTGCTATAAGATGATGTGATGTCTTTAGAAAGCTAAGAAAATCCTTGTTTCAATAGTATATGAAACTCAAAATGCCCTTTGTTATTAATGTTTCACATTTTGTTTATCATTTTGGAAATAAATTATATTTGAATAAATTATATTTTTGAAAGCTAACCTCACGTTTTAATTGCCAAATAATAACATACACTCTTACCAGGGGTCAAAACAATGCCATTACTGCTTTTTATATAGAAATAAAATGTATATTATGCATAATTGAGTTTGGAATTTTGGCCCGGCCCCCCAACATATTTTCAGTTGCTCATTCGGCCCCCTGGGGGAAATAATTGCCCACCCCTGGTCTAAACAGTGGTTCTCAAACTGTGGCACACCCATAACAAGCACTCCAGGTAACGTTAACACTGTTCACGTTATGAAGCCATAAACCGGGTGTCACGTGTCTACTGAGATCGGCGCAATTTCTAGGGGTGGGAATCACCAGAGGCCTCACGATACTACATTATCACGATACGATAGTATTGCGTTGTTAATACGTTTCTGGGTTTTTTCGATATTTTTATTCATTATCCATCCAGGGAGCCTGGTGTTACCATAGGGAATGGGTCTGAGGTCACCAAAGTGCAATACCAGCCGCATCCAGCTAGACGGCGGTATCGAGCACCCTTTGAAACCTTGTATCTTGGCCTGTGCTTCGATCTAATGTCTCCGGGTCGTTTTTCTTTTTTCGTGCAAGGGGAGCGGTTATAACGGTCGGATGGAGAATAATCAAATGCTCCCGATGCATGATGTGTGGTGGATTATGTTGGCGACACGATGGACATCAATACTTGGAATCGCGATTAGATAATTGGAATATTCTTTTTGGGGTACATCCTAGTCAAGGTAAGGGCTATATGATATCAATATTGTGTTAATCCAAGCATGTCTTCACCTCGATCCAAACGTGTGTGTAACGTTAGTCCACAACATATGCCGTTGGTAATGATCGAAGCTGCGAAGCATAAAAAAAATTACCCCCCCCCCCCCCCTTTCATGCATTCATGATGAAACATAATACCTATGATATAGATTTGATTTGAGAATAGCGGGTCCAGGCAATAAACGGCAACGATTATAGTATAATACACGCATAAGGCTATTCCTCAGCATTTCGGGAATTACCCCAGACCGATCGAAAAAACATACTTATATTCACCACGGTATAACGCGTGAATGTATGCATGGAAAAATTATCTCTTTTTTGCATCTTGACCGGAAGAAAGTCACTGTAAAATGACCATAGTATTGTATCCATAGCTATAATATAGAATGTAGTTATAGCTCTACAAACAAGGTGACGGACTATCTTTTAAAGCGTGGCAGTGAATAGATGGGGCCCGAAAAGGGCGTGGCACCCAATGTGTTAATAACCAGAACAATGGTTTCACTTAGACTAGATTGACCTTCCATTCACTCCATCATCATCACGCATGAAATGTAAATGTCATGATACCACTTGATTACCTGAAAGTGAGATGCTCTGAAATGCTTAACCTGTTTTGTACCTGGAGTTTTACTCAATGCATAGAATCTATTATTTTTTTAATATCGATTTCCATGAATTTTTCAGCAATCTAGCCTCACGTTACCAGAGGGGATCTCATCTGTCTGAACTCGAACAGGGAAAATACCGCCCCCTATCGTCTCTCCGGATGGTACTGCACCCCTTTGGATTGGATTGAAACGCATGGAGAAAAAAAAGTCCTGCTTCCACATTTTACTTGTCAGACAAGTAACCCGAGATGATCCAAGTCATTGCCCACCACCAGAACAGCAGAGAATGTGTGTTTCCAGTACCCAGCGTTAGAGCTGCCGCGGTTACCGCATTACCGCGGTATCGCTGTTACATCACGCCAACCGCAGAGTTAAGCTGAATACCGCATCACCGCTGTTTTTTATTATAATTATAATAAGAAGAAGAAGAAGAAGAAGAAGAAGAAGAAGAAGAAGAAGAAGAAGAAGAAGAAGAAGAAGAAGAAGAAGAAGAAGAAGAAGAAGAAGAAGAAGAAGAAGAAGAAGAAGAAGAAGAAGAAGAAGAAGAAGAAGAAGAAGAAGAAGAAGAAGAAGGGTCGGGGGGGGGTAACCGCCGGGCGCTACCACCCCTGCCCACGACACAGAGTGAACGGCGCACGACCAGAGGGGAGACTTCGAATCCCCCCGCCTCTCCCCGTGAGGGAGAGGGGAGTTGGGAACCGCGGCGGCGCGTGAGGGGCTGGAGCCACACTGCGCTCAGGTTTTATGGTTCTCGTTAAGTCGGGCTCGCCCGGTCTTCCCCGGCCGCGGCTCACCCATCCTTTCGGGGGGGATCCGGACACCGGTCAGGACAGAGCCCTGGGGACTACAGGTATTCACTCTTGGTCGACGGGAAGGGGAGAGAGGCGCGCGCCTCAGCTCCTCAACAGACCCGTCCACCGTCTACCTCGAGTGAGCCTCACGTTGTACCTCACTGCAAGCGTCAATAAACAGTGTTCACTGTTCAGTAGCCTATGTTGTCTGTGTTACACTTTCAATAACGAATGCGTGCTTGCCGAATCCCAAACAATATTCATGCTGCAAAGTCATCCTCTAAAGATAGACATTTAGACTAGAGGCAGGCTATATGCTATAAAGAATAGACTACTAAAAAAAAGAAAAAAAATGCATTCAAACTCTTTTTTTTTTTTTGGTTACCGCGGCGGTTTAACTTTCAATAGCTTCGCAAATTTGTGCGGTAAGGAAAAAATCAATACCGCGGCAGCCCTACCCAGCGTTGGATCAATAAACGCGAGCGATATTTGGAATGGCGATCAGGAACTGGAATCATCTTTTTGGAGAACATCTGATCTGAGGTAAGGAATCTATTTGACCAGTCTTGGGATAATCAGAGCTATTTTCACCTATATATCAGCGTGTGCCCTATGTGTGTGTGTGCATGTGTGTGTGTGCGATAAGGAAAATAATAAAATAATCGATTTTTCAGCCCGCTTCTATAGCGTGCATAAGTACACATATACTATCGATAATGTAGCGTTTATTTGAAAACTATTCATAAATAGGCCGAAAAATGACAACGTGTTTTGTGTATTCCAGTGTATTCCAGTAAAGGGCGTTTATCACAGAATCTTTATTTTTTTCTGAAACTTTCAAAAAACGAGCGTTTTTCAAAATGGTATAAAACGGAAATGAACCGATTAAAAAACAATCCGTTTCGACAATGTTGACTGCAAACAAGTCATTGATAAGCGACGGCCATATTAGACACATAGCCATAATTTAAGATATAGTTTATGCATTCGCAAATATGAGAGCTCTGTCATTGAAGTGGGTGGTGGCACGCAACAGGGTTCCGGGGGGCACCGGAGGCGTGGCACTCAAAGTGTTAAGCTCTGCCCTCCTTTATTGATCCTCCAATCACAACTGCCGCTTCCCTGCGGACAAACTTTGTTTGCCACCCTTCAGTCACCAGCCAACCGTTAGAATACAATACACCCTCCTGTCTGTGCTGGGGATCGAACCAGGAACCTTCCGGTTACCGGTCGGCCTGTTATTTACCTCTAAATGGTAAATAATACACCTCTAGTCCATTCCGCCTCCCACAGCCTGCGCTGTGTACGCCTATATAGTACCAGAACCCTGAATTGTTCATTATATTCATTATGACCTTCAGGCCAGGGATATTCTTTTTTAAAGACTCATGGATCTGGAAGAATTGTTTGTCTGGGTGCTTTCTCTGACAATATAGAGACAGCCAGGCACACAAGTGTAAATACATTTGAATCTATTAGGATACATTTTATTTAAAAATCAAATGTCAATCAATTATAATCCAAAGTCAACTTTTGCATATACCAGGAATTTGTCCTGTGCATTTAACCCATCCAAACTATTTTAGGAGCAGTGGACAATCCACAGTCTGGAACCCTGGGGACCAACTCCAGTTCTAATGCCAGTGTCTTAGTCTTGTATGGACACACAGGACAGCATTTGTTAGCCTACACGTACCGTTAGTTTCATTAGCTTCGATCATAAGCACGTATGCCGTCTTTCCATTGGAGCATATGCTGTCCTTCCTCGCTACACTAAGACATATGATATGAGTAATGAATGAAACAAGGGCGGCAAGAATGATAATCTAACAAAAATGGAAGGAATTTCTGTCTGTATGTCCTTTGATTTTCTCAGGAACCAATCATCTGATCAACTTCACACTTGGCAGGTGTATTCCTGAGGACCCAAGGAAGTGCAGTGTTGAGTGTTAAGTTGATTGGATGGGCGGTTCTTGGTAAATGGGCTGCATTTATATAGCACTTTTATTCAAAGCACTTTACAACTTGTGCCTCACATTCACCCATTCACTCACACATTCACACACCGACGGTGGAGGCAACCATGCAGGGTGCCAACCTGCTCATTGGGAGCTGTTAGGGGTTAAATGTCTTGGTCAAGGACACTTCGACATGCTGCTGGGAGGAGCCGGAATTGATCCGAGAACCATCCGATTACCAGACGACCGCTCTCCCTCCTGAGCCATTGCCGCCCCCGTCTTGGGAAATATGCAAGCAGATCGCCTACGTCGTCAGTGTGTGGGTGATTTGGATAAGAGCGCTATATAAATGCAGTCCATGTACCATCCTAGCAAATCATTTAGAGATATCCAATCCAAGACCAATCATTTGTTTGGTACCAATTTAAATTATTTCAATCTCATCTCATCCAGACCCTTTTTGAGGTGGTCGTGGAGGGAGGATTCAAGATGCCAAAAGGTCCCTGAAGATTAATTTGAGGTGCAGTTTAACACTGTGTGCCAATCTTAATCTGTTCATAAATGTGTAATAAACATTGCGTTTTAAATTCCACCCAATCAAATGCTGAAGGTTCACTGTAGAGTGTAGGAGACCTATGATGGCAATTCACAAGCTCTATTATAAGTTGCTCAACTAAGTTGTGGGTTGATGCACTTAGTTGCACGGCTTTAATATATTTCTGGACCATTTTTGACCACTCGAGAATTCATGTTTTTTTTTAAGCTCAAAGATAATTCCAAAATAGTACCATCTCAAGACACCAAGATAACACTTAGGAAGGGAAGGAAATATCATGTGATTTTAACTGTGGCATCAGGAGATTCCTGCGAAAAAAAGAACTGGGAATTTCAGTGACCAGAACACGGTTCTTTCTGAAAATGGCTCAGAAAGCCCACCTTATTTTGCATGTACCTATAGCCAAACCATACATTATCTTAACCCTTTCACTGCCACACGACAGGTTAACCCTTTACTATCACATGATCTATCTCAGGGTTATCTAAAGGGTTAACCTGTCGTGTGGCAGTGAAAGGGTTAACCTTCTGTGTATTGTTGCAGTGAAAGGGTTAACAGTTTTGCTAGTGCAGCAGTGAAAGGGTTAATGGCCCAGTTCTCTAGGTTCATTGAGAACCCTATAGGTCACAATAGGTCATTTTATACAGCGAGGTAAAGTTTTGAAATAAAATGGTGTCACCATGTCGAAAATATTTTATCCTGTCTAATGTTGTTACTATTTGGAGCAAAGTTTTAAACCATAAGTCCCCTTTTCCGATAACCTGTAGCACGAAGTGGCTGCTATCAAAGATATGAACACAGCATTAATCCCACACCCCTTTCCCCCATAGACGTGAATGAATTAAGATGTAGTGTTCTATATAAAGCATAATGGAATATGCCTATGCTTTTGCATCTTTTCTATCTTACTTATTTTGTAATGGCCTAATAACTTATTATTAACAATTAATTTGTAGCCGTAAAAAGAGTGATGCTGGAGGTTGATGAGGAAGCCCTGGGGTTACTGTCATGGGGATGGGGATTGAAGGGTGTGTGTGTGTGTGTGTGTGTGTGTGAGAGAGAGAGAGAGAGAGAGAGAGAGAGAGAGAGAGAGAGAGAGAGAGAGAGAGAGAGAGAGAGAGAGAGAGAGAGAGAGAGAGAGAGAGAGAGAGAGAGAGAGAGGGAGGGAGGGAGAGAGAGAGGGAGAGAGGGAGAGAGAGATGGGGGGGGGGGAATAGTGTATGCATGTGACATGTTTTCCTGGTTAAAATACAAACCCATCCCCTTAAAATTGGGCCCATCGCTCCACTTTAAACCGTCCTTGTCACCGACCTACCTGTCTCTCGGGTCAATCCAACTAGTGGCTTGGTGGCCGTGGTCAATGTAGTAGAGTTTCCCGTCAAAGTCGCGGGCTTCTTCCCAACCCTCGGGTAGCGGCAACTCCTTCCTTGGCATGTCAGACGAGTCTCCATGTAATCTCTCCGGTAAATTCCTCTATTGAAATCCTATCGAATGGAAAACATGGTGTGTTGTGTGTCTGGAGCGGCTTGGCGGGCGGCTAACATTCCAAACGCGGGGGAGCGACAACATGACCCGCCGTCTCCGTCACCATCATCATCAATTCCCAAATTCCCGGCCTGGCGCGGTCTGGATTAGGCGATAATCCATAACGTCTCGCCATGCATGTTCTTTCTCTCTCTCATACACACACACACACTCTTTCTCTCTCTCTCTCTCGCTCACACACTCTTTCTCTCTCTCTCACACACACACACACACATACACAGTGATCTAAACGAACACGATGAGCCTTTTCGGAGATACAATGTTTCCACACGCACAAAAGAGAGCATTGATCGTATCATTTCTCTGAGACTATACTCCACGGGATAATGGTTTCGATGGTGCTGCACTTGCACACCGCTTCATTCCAAAGTCGCTCAGCAATTCATCCATGTTCCAGATCCTGTGGAAATAATAGTAGCAACTGCTGCAATAACGACGAGATCTCCCGTGTTGTCAGATGCTCCGTTCTCGTTTGCAATTATGCACATTCTTTGCAACTTTTCCAAAATATGGGGAAACTTTACTTGGGGCTAAATAACTTGTGTCCGCCCCAAAAGAAAACCCAACACGGACTGTTTCGTTATATTCTGTGCGGTTCGACACAAAAGAAAAGCATGCCTCTTGAAGTTTTCAAAGTCAAAACAACACTTTCGCAATGCTGCAGACCCGAACTCTTTTAGAATCCCAAGCCCCGGTTCATGTCTCTCCTGCAGGCCACCATGTTTAGCTGCGACCGATGCTAACCAGCAGTGTGTAGCAAGTGAGACCAGTGTTGTTCAGCCATTCCCCAAATAGAGCCGTTTATATTATGATGAGCTATATATCTTCACAGCGGAGTAAAGTCCCAGTTGAATTGCAGCAAATCCGACATGAATTTAGTAAGTTTCTATTGTTGCTCATTGATCCCGTGGTCCTGAAGGGGGCCAGTAGCAGCACCAGAGTCTCTGTCCCTGCAGTCCCGGAGACTTGTGTCGGTCAGCGGCGAAGACTCGCGATGCAGCGGAGTGACGTAGGCTCTGTACAGGTGATCTGATGCCTGCCTGCCTGCATCTCTCTCCCTCTCCCCCCTCTCTCTCTCTCTCTCTCTCTCTCTCCCTCCTCTCTCTCTCTCTCTCTCTCTCTCTCTCTCTCTCTCTCTCTCTCTCTCTCTCTCTCTCTCTCTCGCTCTGTAGGCATAATACAGTATTTTGTTACATTATAGTGAACTATTTTAACTGTTTGGAAATAGTTCGCACTCGCAGTAATTAATTCCTTGGTGACAAAGCGGACTATTTCTTGAGTATATTTTACATTTACAATAGTTTAGGCCACACCGCATCGTTGTATCTTTCTAGTTCAGCCCAAGCAACTTTCAAGTGTAGAACGCCCTCCTGTGGTTAAAGTATATTTGACCAAAAGCATTTTGTTTTTATTGTAGTAAAATTGTTCATAGGGTAATTGGCACTGGTTTAACATTACTTAGGCAGTAGGCTAATTCCACTAGTATTGTGTGCGAAAAGGTGGCTGATGATGGCATTGTTATAACTTAGTCATTGCAGCCTATATTCGCTGGATAAATGCCATAATACATAAATAATAACATCTTTTAGATTGTATATATTTGACCGTGTATGACTCTATGCCTGAATCTGTTGAAAATCTGCTGAATTTCCCTCGGGATTAATCAAGTACTTCTTCTATTCGATTATATTCTATACATTATTGTGCGGGTGAATTTATTTTTGTTTGGCATTACGGTTCCAGAAACAACAGGTGTGAGGTATTGTCTCGGCGGGTTGTTTGTTTCAAACTCCCCTCCCTCGAGAAAAGGCCATTTGAACTATTTATAACGCGCTTTAACAGCCACAGGGGCACAACGTGCTGTACAGAGGGAGCATATTAAAAACTATAAGCAGCACTAAAAATAGATAAAAAAAAAAAAAAAACAAGAGTACTAAAAAAAAGGCAGAAAAAAAGAAAGGTGAACATAGGCAGCACAGCAATAAAAATTAAAATAGATCAGAGTACTTAAAAAATATAAAGGACACAGTAACAAAACGATACAACAATAACACAGTAAAACAATAAGATCATAAAATCAACAAGCTACACGGTGTCGAAAGCCAGAGAGAAAAGGCGGGTCATCCACTCAAGTGACTTCGACGCCCTGCCCCTCGTGTTTGTTGACGACCCGAGGAACCGGCTGGTAATACTCGAGGTGGAGGAGGCGGGTGTGTTTCACTTGCGCGTTTCTTTACACCGTCGAGACAAGCTATTACACGTCTATTATAATAAACACGCACGGAAGCCTCGCAGCGCACAGCCGCACACGGTTCTCTCCTGGGTCGCCGGCAGCATCGCCGAGATTCTGTGTCTCACAGATGGTTCTGCTTCGGCACATCTCCATCGCCCTGACCGCCGCCGTGGCTGCCATAGGTTCAGCTCTCTTTATCGCCTTGAATTATTTCTACAGAAGGCGAGTATGGTCCCCCGAGGCGGAATATCGCACGATCAAAGAGGTGAGTGCCGTGGTGCGTGTTCCCTTTGAAGTTGTGACGTCTCGTCGTCGTCTACCATTGTTGAAAGTTCTGCAGGCACCCGACCCGCACCTCGCAACAAGGTCTAGACGTCAGTGAGCTATACAATGTGATATAAAGGTAGACAAAGAAGCATTTAGGGCTCTAGCCTAGGCCTTATGAGAACATGATGTTGTTTTTGTTGTTGATGATGTTGTTGAAGACGATGGAGATGATGATGATGATGATGATGATGGTGGTTTGCCAATAAGATACTGGATTCATGATTTGTTTCCATAAATGTATATAGCTTGTCAACGCAGAACAACTCTGTCGTAATCGAATATTACCCTAAATATGCCAATAAAACTGAAAACTGGGGTTCACCAGCATTACAGAAGCCCACAATGAATGAATGTTCACCATAATTCAGTGTAAGTAATCCATCGATTAGATCTGTGTGCAGTTATGAATTGAAAATGGGGGGACCCTGATGTAAACAAGACCAAAGTCTTTCTCTGGTCTGCATCCCCTTAACAATTGTGTGTATTGAGCCGTACTGTATTGTACGATACCCATTCTGCAATCTGTTAATACAGTTTTCAATCAATCAATCAAGTCGCCTAATATTGTTTTCAGATTCAATTAACACATTCTCTGCCACCACTTTGATCATCCTAAACCATTCTCTGCCAGTACTGTAAGTCTATGGAGATGTTCACCTTCTTTGCAGGGCTATAACTTTTTAAATTGTATTGCTAAATTGACATTACTATGGCCCATTCAACGTCAAGTATCTATCGTTTAGGATGTAGCAACGTTTTACTTTTTCATTCACACATACGAAAATACCGTCGCTAGAGTATAAATATGTTTTTATCGTTTTCTGCAGTATTTCCTAGAACGTGAGATATAGACATAAATGCATATCTACATTTACATTTACATTTAGTCATTTAGCTGACGCTTTTATCCAAAGCGACTTACAAGTTCTGTACGACAAGCCATCAGGAAGGGCACAACTCTATCAGCTGAGCAACAATGTTCATCAAAGTGTTGAGTGCTACAGTGTAGGTTAGTTTATTAGGACAAGTGCATGACAGTACGGTTAGTTAGGGTTAGATTTTTTTCTTCTTTTTTTCTTTTTTTCTTTTTTTAATTCAGATAATGGTTGAAAAAGTGCGTCTTTAGTCGACGGCGAAAGATTGGACGTGATTCGGCTGTCCTAACTGGGGTGGGTAGTTCATTCCACCATTGTGGGGCAAGGACTGAGAATAGGCGACTTCTCCCTCCCGGAGCTTGGATAGGAGTAGGTCTGAGGCGGCCAGAAGATGCAGAGCGTAGGGGTCTTGAGGGTGTGTAGTTAGAGACCATTGACCGGAGGTAGGCGGGCATATATTAGATTATCAAATGCCGTTTGATACCGATCAACGTTATATTAAAAGTTTCAACTGTACATGGTCCTAAGCGTTATGACTGATCATCCGCGGGTGAACGGAGGGGGGGGGGGGGGGGGGGGGGGGGGTGGTAGTTTATAATTCCGTGATCGACGTTAAATGATTTATGTAGTATTGGTGATATATAGATCAGAGCAGTTTGTATAGAAAATTCTAAAGAAAAACGCTGAAACTCACGGCAGCTTCCTCGTAGCGTTGAGCGATGAGAGTGGAGCAAACAGATCCCAGTTATGTGATGTGGATCGATGCGATCCAGTTCCGGTTTGTATAATACTAATATACGCCCAAATCATGTGGATTATTGAGTTATGGCAAAGATTCATATCCACGGTGTGTGTCTTGAGTCCAGGGACGATAAACGAGTGGCCGGACGGAATAGGGAGACGCACCGGTATCACAAGAGATCCACTTCCGGTTGCAACTCGCCGATCAGCCACCAGGTGGCAGTATTGAAGCGTTGCAGAGTTGTGATGACTCCCGCAGCATATGACAAGGCTCCGTGAGTGAAATATGAATACCATGACGAAAATATGAACTTGAAACACGTCGTACGCTGTTATTGGCAGAATTCGCATGAACTTGAAACCCGTCGTACGACGTGATTGGCGGGAAAAGTGTTAACAGCTGACTGTAATGGGCTTAGCTGATTGATCTAATTCATTCAGTCTTCAGAAGATAATGTTGTTGACTGGTTGCCACTGGTTCAATCACTGCAGGGGTTCTTAAAGTGGAATATCACTCAACTTAGTCGACTATGAATCAGAGTTATTTTTATGACAGTCCACCGGTAACATGCATTAACCCTCGAGGCACCTTAGTCGCAGAACTGGTCAAATGGGTTAGGGTTAGGCTATTCTTCACGTGTGTTTGTGGATAGCGTTGGATAGATTTGATTTATATGCCAAAAAGTAGCTCAGTATCACATTACAATAATCAATTTTTTTTTTTTTTTTTAACAATCACTATTAAGCGTGTGAACAACAAGTGTCACACCTTTCACCCTAGTTGCAGAACTGGTCAGGTTAGGGGGTTGGGTTACCCTAACCCCAACCCTAACCCCAACCCCAACCCTAACCCTAACCCTAACCCTAATTTAAGAAATGGTTAAAATCCTGAAAATGAATAAATATTCGATATGTATGGTGAGGACTGAAGTTAATAATGATATTCATGAAAGACAATTGGAACAATACAGGAAAAAGATATGTTTTACTGAGATCGCAGTTTCGTTCACTAGGGAGACAGGTAGTGGGTTTTTTAAAGGTTGACTCAAGGGTTAACTCTACATAATTACATAACTGCTCAAATGTCCACTGTCATATAGAGATATGAACATCCTTTTCAACTTTTTGATACATTTGATGTCATTCTAACAGAGATTTGCAGTTTCAGTCTTAGGTCTATATTCTACATTTTGTGTTACCCTCAACATATGTCTTATAAACTGTCCTCTAAGCTAAGCCTCTGAAGAATATCACGTATATTGTGTGCATTGTGATACTTTCAGCCACAATAGTATACCAATATGTGATTCTCAGTATTGTGATATTTTTCACAATACATTTTCCTGTAAGGAAAGGCTACATACTATATAAGGCTACAATGTCAACATTGTAGAAGATAAAGAGACATTTACTGTATGTAATGTTTATTTAGCCTATTTACTTAAAGGTAGAATCTGTAATGTTGTCAAACAGCGAGCTCTAGGCAAGGATGACAACATGGTACTGGGCTTTGTTGACAGTGTAACAGTTACTAAACGCCAACCCACATGTCAGACCAACAAAACAACCACAAAAACAAGCAGATCTCTTTTGCCTAGAGGTCGCTGTTTGACAGCATTACAGATTATACCTTTAAATAATCCTGCAAGAAGTTGTATTTCCTATTGATGAATACAGATTATAATCACTCTGTTCACATTGCATTGCCTTTGTGTATACTGATATGTTTTCTATACCATGGCAGTTCTTCTCAAATGTTGACATTATAAAATCGCAATATATTGCAGTGTTTGCTGCAATATATTGAATTGTAACCCCTGTATCAGGGCTGGTTATCGTTTGAAAATGTTCAATACCGGTGCCAATACAGACGGATTTGATGATACCGATACCAAAGTGGTAATTTTTTCGATACGTGTGGGTTGTGTGAGCCAATCGGAGGCATTGTTACATCTTGGATGATATTCGATGATTTTCAATTGGATTGTGGTTGTGGTTGTAGAAATGTTATATCTTCTATATATCAAACATACTTATTGGCTCACTGACACTGATGAGATTAACTACTTAGGCATAGAAATTTGGTATTCGATAACAAATTTCAATACCATAGTATTTTTCGATACTTGATAGTATTGAATCAATTCGATTAATGACATAAAAGCAGGGGTGGGTTGCTGATTTCAAAGCTGGTTGCACAGTTTTAATGACGCCACATGCACGCGCGCTCTCGCGCATGCGCATAGATGTTCCCTCGCATACGCACAGACTAAAGACAATGCCTAATTGCCTCTACGAATGGAATATAACACATTTCATTCACAAGCTTTGTGTGAATGTATCTGAGAACGTATTTGAACACACCTGACGACCTGCGCTATTGTTATGCAAAGTAGCCAGGTGGGTACTTAGCGAGTTGGCACATCAGTCGAGTGCAGCGCATTCCTGTGTGCACGCGCGTGCGTGTGCTTCTGCTCACATAGCCGGTTGCACGGCGTGCAACCCCGTCCCATGAGCAACGCACCCCTGCATAAAAGTATAGAATTTCGATACCAAGTCCTAATTGTGATACTGTATCGTCTCATCAGATTCTTGATCTCTACTGAAGATTAGAATACTGTGTACCAGCATTTACAGACTTGTTTAGTTTCCTTGGTTATGTGTTTCAAACAATGATCCAATGTTGGGCACACATTTTTGAGCAAACAAAATTCCAATGAGCCATTTTAAAGAAAACCAGGACTGTAAGGCAAGGATATCTTGCACAAAATATTCTGCAAATATTCAACCTAAAGGTGAAACATTATCTACAGTAAGTATAAAGGAAGGAATCTCTGTCTGCATGTGTGCATGTCTGTCTGTCTTTCTCATATCTCAAGAACTGTTTATCCGATTGGCTTCATGCTCGGTGGGTGTATTGCTGAACCCAGGGGAGTGCAGTATGAATATAATGGTGACATTTGGCCAGATAGTGGCACTATATTGCGTATCTGTCCTTCACATATCTCGAGAACCGTTCATCCGATCAACTTCACGCTTGACTGGTTCTTGAGGATGCCGCAAGCAGCACTTCTCGGGGGCCAAACAATCTGCCTGTTTCAAATGGCCACACTCCAAACCAGCACTGCACTAGTCCTAGGGCTGGGCGATAAAACGATAACGATAACTATCGCGATAAATTATTTCCTCGAAATAAACATGAAACGTGGTCGCAAAGTTTCGATATATCGATTTTCCAAGCTTGGCTCCGTTCAGCCTCGGCTCAGCACACTCACTAACAACAACCAACGTTACGTGATGACGTGCTTACGCACAACAGCTAACAACCAATCAGTGAAGGAGATGGCCGAGAGCGAAGTAGACCCGGAAGGAGGTAGGACTCACTCAACAACAAGGCTTGCTAGGCTAATTAGCTTGCACGGCGATGTTTTATATATTTACGTGCAGAGTATGTGTGTGGCGTGAATTCTGAGGCCACGTTTATAGTAGTGGGGGTATACAGTGGACGTTGTTTCAATATATTGTGGCGGAAGAGAGTATTTTAGTGTCATATTTAGCACATTGTCATGGAATACACCGCTTAGATACAACAGGCTGGCTAGGATAACTAGCTTGCACGGCACTGTTTTATATATTTACGTGCCGAGTATGTGTGTGTTTTGAATTCTGAGGCCACGTTTATAGTAGTGTGGGGTATACAGTTCGTTTCAATATATTGTGGCGGAAGAGAGTATTTTAGTGTCATATTTATTGTCATGAGATACTCCGCTTGTCGGCTAACTGCTAACGTGCGCGGACTGATGACGACATCAACTCGACTTGAGACATTCGCAGCAGCATAAGAAGTTAATTAAACTTGACAGACATTATATCGACGATAATTATCGATATCGAATTATATGAAAATAATTTTATAATTTTATCGCGATAACGTTTTTGGTCATATCGCCCAGCCCTAACTAGTCCCTTTAAATTCTTTATCAAGGACTGATATCAATAACTTACCTGCTCCCCCAGAGCTCTTGGCAGTTCTGAACATGGTTTGAATAATGACTAACCTCAGGACTTTCAAAGGATGCTGGTGGATCTCAAACGGTATGGTGCGTCATGGATAACCTGGGATATTAATTTTTCCAATGTTTTTTAAAATAAGTTGTTAAAACACATGGAGATAAAAGAACAACCAGTAAAATAGTTGCATGTCAATATAATTAGGCAACAATAAAAAGACAATAAAAGCAATAAAAATACAAGCAAAACACAGATTAAATCAGTTAAACGTGTTACAGTGTACCAATACTACAATAGGTCCAAAACTCTGCATGCTCACCTCCACCCACCGCTCTGACCACATCACCCCCATCCTCCATGATCTCCACTAGCTCCCCATCATGTACAGGATTCTAGGGCTGACCTTCAAATAATTTTTTGGCATTTGAAGCTTAGAGGCCGAGATTCGATTTGAATTCGAAGCTTCGAGATAAAAAAAAATATATATATATATATATATATATATATATATATATATATATATATATATACCGGTATATAAAAAAAATATTTTTATATCTTTTTTAATTCTTTTTTTTATGTTGTGGGACTTGTACAGCCCTTTGTTCAACTTTGTCAGTGCTGTAAAGTTTACACTTTTTTAAATCTTAGACAAACAAAACACTTTGCTTTCATGAAATATTGTAAGCCGACGCCGTCATTTGAGGCTTTATAAAAGCAGCACAATGAACACAAATCTGTCAGTGCCGAGTCCGACCTCATCTTAAATAACAAACAGCATTGCTTGTTGTAGTTAACAAAGAGAGGCAGAGTTGATTGTGCAAAAAAAGAAGAAAATCCTATTTTTTTTAAAATATATATTCAAATTTTATTTTCCCATTCGAATCCCATGCCCATCGAACAAAGCTTCGAAGCTTCGAAGTATTTAAGACAGCCCTACAGGATTCAGTTAAAAATATTACTCATCACCTTCAAAGCCCTCAACAACCTGGCCCCCTCCTTCCCCTCTGACCTCCTTCTCCACCACACGCCTACCCGCCGCCTCAGGTCTACAGATGCTAACCTCCTCCAACCCATCAGAACTAAGCTCCGGACTTGGGGCGACAGGGCCTTCGCTGCAGCTGCCTCCACCCTCTGGAACGCCCTTCCCAACCATATCCGTCATGTAGACACTCTTTCATCATTCAAACAAGCCCTCAAAACTTGCTTTCAACCCATGAACTCCTTCCTCTCTCACCTTTGTATTTCTCTCTACTAAAACTGTAATGTATTGTATTGTTTGTTTTGTTAAAGCGTCTTTGAGCATTTGGAAAAGAGCTATATAAATCCGATGTATTATTATTATTATTATCAGGGAGGTTTAAGATCATGGCCCTAAGCTGTCCATAGGTCAGCAGAGAATCAGTTTTCACCTTGTGCTGAACAACATTCCGAGAAGTTGGTGCAGTAAAACAAAAGGCTGACTTTCCAAGTTCAGACTGTGCACAAGGAATCTTAAGCATAAGCCAGTCATTAGAGCGGGTTAGATAGGGTCCAAAATTTCAATCTAGGTGGTAGCTTTCCAACAATGGGCTAACATGCCTATAAATACTTATACTATGGAACTACACACTGAGGGCGGGATCCACAAAGGATTTGCACTGCTTTTTCCGACACAAAGCCGGTGCTTAAAGCTCTGAAACTCAGTTTGCTATCCACAGAGGACGTGCAACGGGTGAAATGAGGTGGTAACTGCGTTCCGTCAGCATTGCGTCCGGTGCAATTGGCGCGTATTTAAATGAGGTAATATGGGCGGAACATGTCCCCTTTCTATGCAAATGAGCCTCGTCCAAAAAATGCTCCCAATCCACAAAGCCCGGCGCCAATTGCACCGAGCAGTTTAACACTACGCACCTACCGTCTTCACAGACATGGTGGTAACTAAGCGCAAAGCCCTAAAAGCTATGGGGCATCATGCCAGTGTCATAGGTGATCATGGCATCGTAATGCTATATAAATACGTTTATTATTATTATCATTATTGACTGCACTCACGTTCCAATTGTACCACCACACACTTATGCACCAGAATAAGCTTTTCATTTATAACGTGTCGTCGGTCCGTGAGGAGTAGACGCTGGAATAATGCAGGTTCTATTATCCTAACTAAACATTAAATACAACTTTCACTCAAAATATTTGTTAATTATAAAATATCTTCACTGGCACAGTGCCTAAATTGTCAAGAGGGGTGTGTTGTCGCTGGAAAAGTTACAGTAGTACAGTAGTAATTATGCAATAAGGACGCTCCCTTACATTTCGTCCTGTACAGCCAGAATCTGCACGGATTTTGTTGATTGAGGTTTCGTTGGAACACCAGGAAATAGATCTTATAAACGGTATATGATTTGTTCAAGAAATATGCAGCCCCAGGTCGAGATAGCCTTCGCAAAGTGGCGTGATTTGCCCTAAGTCTGGCAGTGAACTGTTACGATTAGTATGCTTCTTCGGCATGGTGATGAACCCAGGTGGCAGAGTATAATGAGACAGAAGTCGACGTGGTGATGAACAGTTTACTTCACAAGACAAAAACACGACTGACATACAACGGTAACATTTAGCAATGATCGCGCACAGGAGGGCAGGACAGACAACACTAATATACACAGACTAATTGACAAGACACTGATAGACACAGAGGGTAATTACAAACAGAACACAGGTGTGGTAGACAGAACCAACCGAACACAGAGTACACTGGGAAAACAATAACAATTAAACAACCAGACTAACACATATTTACAAACCACAGACAGGGGAACACAAGACTAACACAGTGGAGACAACAACAACAACAACAACACAGAAAATACACATAACAAACACAACTGACAATAAATAATAATGAGTTGGTGTGTGAGCTGATGCCAGATCTGCATCAGCCCACCGGTTGGCAATGTTATATTCTGAGGGTTATTGATGGGGGGTTGTGAATGTGAATGTGTGGGTCCTGGTCCCACAGGACCAGGACCGGAGGAAGTGTTACAGTACCCCGCCCTCGAAGGTCGACTCCCAGGCGACCCAGCAGGCCCCCCGGGAACGGGGAGGGTGGGGGGGATGGAAGCCGCATCAGCGAAAAGATGAGGGGGGAGGATGGGGGTTCGAGGGACGGGGCTCGCGGGAACTGGATCGGGGGGAGGGGGCTGACGAGGAGGGTTGGAGCAGGGAAGGATGGAGGGAAGAGGCGATGGCTCCGGAGCGCGACCTGGGGCTGGGGTCTCCACGGTGGCGAGACCCCCCGCCGAACCCCGAACCGGAGGCTCCCTGGCGGCAGGACGCAGTGCAGGACCCCCAACCGGGGTCCCTCCGGCAGTGGAATCCGACGTCGTCCTCCAGGTCTGCCATGGTGGTGGCTCGTCTTCTGGAACCTCCCAGGGCGGAGGAGACCTCGACCAGGCCGGCGAGGAAGACCTGCGTCCCTGGGAACCCCCTCCCCTGGGGCTGTGGCGTCGGGATCCGCGCCCCTTCCCCGACGCTCCCCTGCGGACCAGGCGACTCCCCACCCAGGAATCCAGCACAGGAGTGGCCGCGGCGCAAGCACCCGATGTCATCGGCGCCGCTGGCCCAGCCACTGCGTCCCATGGTGCCAGACCCCGAGCGGTCGCCTGGTCGGCACTCAGGACAGAAGCGCCCAGGATCCCGAGCGCGAAGCTCGCTCCGTCTCTCCTCTCTGCCGGGTTCAGGTTAGGCGGCGCGATCATTCTGTTACGATTAGTATGCTTCTTCGGCATGGTGATGAACCCAAGTGGCAGAGTATAATGAGACAGAAGTCGACGTGGTGATGAACAGTTTACTTCACAAGACAAAAACATGACTGACATACAACGGTAACATTTAGCAATGATCGCGCACAGGAGGGCAGGACAGACAACACTAATATACACAGACTAATTGACAAGACACTGATAGACACAGAGGGTAATTACAAACAGGACACAGGTGTGATAGACAGAACCAACCGAACACAGTACACTGGGAAAACAATAACAATTAAACAACCAGACTAACACATATTTACAAACCACAGACAGGGGAACACAAGACTAACACAGTGGAGACAACAACAACAACAACAACAACAACAACAACACAGATAATACACATAACAAACACAACTGACAATAAATAATAATGAGTTGGTGTGTGAGCTGATGCCAGATCTGCATCAGCCCACCAGTTGGCAATGTTATGTTCTGAGGGTTATTGATGGGGGGTTGTGAATGTGAATGTCTGGGTCCTGGTCCCACAGGACCAGGACCGGAGGAAGTGTTACAGTGAACGCTATTATAAATAAGGCTAAGCACTAAGCCATGCAATTTCAAATGCTTGGTTCTGAGATTATCATACAGTAAACATTTATTTCTGATAGGCGTGTTGATCAGCAGTGATGCAACGTCATGATTGTCGATTGATAAACAGACAGATTTGTTTATGTAGGCTATATTAACCTCTTCCACCCGGTACCGGACCGCAAATGACACCAGGTCATAAATCATTCTCTCTAGACGTTTTTTTTTTAAACATATTCAAGACTAAACATCCTAACCATGTCACAACAGCAGTCATAGTGTATATCTTCAGCAATACGTTTGTTTACCAATAGGTTAAAGTGTTATTAGTGAAATTTTAGTTTTTGAAATGTGTTGTATTGATCGCGGAGATCCGCCATTTTGAATTAACAGCCGTCGCTGAATGATGACGATTGTAGTCATTTTGAGAAGAGGACATCCAGAGCTCTCAATGAGCGTTGGCATTTCTAAAAACTACACTTCGGATTCTAGCTGCCTTCAAGCAAATTACTTGTGTATGCATTTTTTTATTTCTCTTATTACTCAGGATTATATACCACAAAACTGAACGTTATTGGCATATATTGGAGCACAGTTAGTTTGTCTCCCCTATTGTGAACATTTATCAACCATCCGATTTGAAATCAAATGGCGGAGCTGTCGCTAGAATTAAAAACAAACTGTACATACAGTAGATTTCATTCTCTATTCCTCATGCACGTCTAGTGATACTAAATCCAAATGTAACTGCCATTGGAAAGAGTAGATTTGACCTGATCCATAGCTGTGCAAGTTGGCTATAATAAGGTCATTTATAGGCCTCATATTCTATATTCTATAATAATATTTCAAATTGCATGGGTCCGGATGGCAGAATTCAGTACTGTATCTACAAAACCTTCTGTTTAATCATCTTCCCTTTATACATTTCCTTAGGTTTTTTGTACACATGATCTCAAGAAGGTACTGTCTGGTCATTTTTAGTATGGTGTTATTCACTGTCAAAGATGCAAAGAGAAATCATAATTCATATTCTCCTTTGTTTCATCACAATTTAAGCAAGCCTAGTAATAGACACAATATTTCTGACACTGGGAATACATTCACTGAGGTCCATAGATGTCCCTAGATACCAATGACATGCAAATGGACCTTGTAGAAGTGGAGCAATCCTCCATTTACTTAGGTATGTATTTTAGGCAGAATAGGGCTCCGGGTTTAAGAGGTTAACTCATTCCCCGCCAACAACGAGTTTACTTGTTATTGGGCGCCATGCGTTGAACGCCAACAACGAGTAAACTTGTTATTTGGTCCGTTTTTCTTTTTTTCCGATTTTAATATTCTATTCAATGTCACGGACCTGTATGTTGCCGTTAAAAGGCATACTGGGACCCCGAGGGTACAGTACCGGCCAGATCCGACTAGGTGGCAGTATCGAGAGTGCAGTAAACCCTGTTCCAGACCGTGTGTTACATTTAAATCCCTCCGGGTGCTAAATTTAGACGGATCAGACAATTGGAATATTCTTTTTGGAATATCACAGACCACAGGTAAGGACTATCTGACATCAATTTCAGCTTGATCCAACAATGTTTTGATACCGATCCAGCTGATCAGCGTTTTTAGTGTTCAATACGAATGCTGTTACTGGCAATCAAAGCATCAGAAACGACCCCCCCCCCCTTTCATGCATTCATGATGAAACATAATACATATTATATTATTATATACGCCCGCTAAATCGCTTCCCAGGAATTATCCCGGATCACTCTGAAATTATACTTATATTCACCACAGGATAACGCGCGAATGTATGCATGAAAGAATGATCTCTTTTTTGCATTTTGGATGGAAGAAAGTCACTGTAAAATGACCATAGTATTGTCCCCATAGCTATAATATAGAATATAGATATAGCTCTCCAAACATAGTGACGCACAGTGAAAATATGTAATGGAAACCTGGCACATTAGCTACAAGGCCAAGACTAATAGCTGGCACTGAATGAGTTAAAGCGTGGCATAGCTAGAACGGGACCAGGCTAATTCCTGGTGCTGAATGAGTTAAGCAGCACATATAATAATAATAATAATAATAATAATAATAATAATAATAATAATAATAATAATAATAATAATAATATGCAGGTTATATTATCCTAACTAAACATTAAATACAACTTGCTCACTCAAAATATCCGTTAACACTTTAATCGCCGAAAACGCTGGAACTCGTCTTTCCCCGCCATGCTCATTCTGCCGAAGACGCCGTAACTCGTCTTTGATATCAATATTTCAAAAATCTGTGATCGAAATCATATTTCTCCTCCGGGGACCTGAGATATACTGCTAATCTCCTCTCAACTCTCTAACGGTTCAAGAGCGCCATCTGGTGGCCGATCGGCAGATCGCCCAAACAGCAAACCGGAAACAGGAAACTGGTGCTCATCCAAATTCGGTCCGACCACTCGCTATAGCTCCCGGGACTCCATCTTGACACACTGGATAATCGATCGCTCACCCTAACTTAATAAACAACATGATTTGGACGTATATACTATTATACAACCTGGAAATGGATCCGGTATTTCTCCATCCCATAATAGAAAAAATTCTGTTCCACGCTCATCCCCCAATGGCGCGAGGAAGCCACGGTGAGTTTCAGCGTTATTTTCTAACGTGTTCCATATAAACTGCTCTGATGATCATATGACCCACACTAGGTGAATGATATAACGTTGCCCACGGAATTATAAACGACCCCCCGCCCATCCGGTCAACATCAGATGATACGTAGTAACTTCTAGAAGTACCTCCAGTTGAATTTCTTTATCTGGCACCGATCGCTACCAAACTGTATTTGATCATCAATATGCTTTTCGCTGATGCAAATCAAGTTCTGAAGAAAGCTGCAGAAAACGATAAAAACATACTTATACTTTAGACCATATTTTAGTATGAATATGTGAATGAAAAAGTATAACGTTGCTACACCCTGAACAATAGATATAGGACATTGAATGGGCCATAATAATGTCAATTGAGCAATACAATTTAAAAAGTTATAGCCCTGCAAAGAAGGGGAACTTCTCCATAGACAAATAGAGCTGGCTAGGGATGGTAAATTATGAATTTAACCATGGCGATCAAAGTGTTAATTATAAAATATCTTCACTGGCACAGTGCCTAAATTCTGTATAAATATTCTGCAATATGGACAGGTCTGCTCTAAATATTTTATTCGTGGATGACAAACAAATGCAATTACGAAATAAACAAAATACAATACGGAATTAACGGAATACTAATGGTGAAATGCCTCATTTCGAGCTTATTTTCCCCCTTCCTGATATCTGCCAACAGCGCTGTCAGGAGTTCAAGTTTCAAGTTCAAGTTTCTTTAATAGTTGTCATACAGAAGTACAGAATACTTTTATACAAAATGCTTCTTTCTGTTACGCTCCAGAGACTGTGCTAGACAAAAGATAAGTATGAAATAAAATAGTATAGCATGTAAAAATAGAAGTAAAAAATAGAAGTCACGTACGTGGACACAGTGTTCAGTATATACATATGTACAATGTTCAATGCAGAATAGAAGTAACTGAGTTACCATACAATATACAATATACTATGCAATATACTAATATACAATATACTATATAGTGCAAAGCAGAATGGGATGAGGTACAATTTAGGAACAATTTACAGTAAGGTGTACTGAGGTATGGGTTGTAGTGCAAATCCTTTACCAATAAATATAAAGTGTGTTTAGGTGTTCTAAAGTGTGGAGAGTGGGTGCTGCAGTGTGTTGTTTGTTTAAAGTGAGTGTGTGCGTGTGGATGTGTGTGTTGTGAGTGCATTTGATGGTTGTTGCATAGTGTTATTGTTCGTTGAGCAACCTGATGGCCTGGGGATAGAAGCTTCTTCTGAGTCTTTCTGTGCTTGTCATGAGACTCCGGTATCGCTTGCCTGACCGCAGCAGTTCAAAGAGGCAGTTGTTTGGGTGGCTGGAGTCCTTGATAATTATCTTAGCCTTACCCATGCACCGCTTGTTGTAAATGTTCTGGAGAGTGGGAAGCCCCCCTCCAATTGTGCGTTCGGCTGAACGTGCCACTCTCTGCTACGGTCTTGTGCGGTGCTATTCCCAAACCAGGAGGTGATGTTGCCTCAGGATGCTCTCTATTGTACATGAGTAGAAGTTCTTAAGGATCTTCTGACTGACTTGGAACTTCCTTAGGCGCCTGAGGAAGTAGAGGCATTGTCGTGCCTTCTTCACAACACTGTCAATGTGTGTGGTCCATGTCAAGTCCTCGGATATGTGGGCTCCGAGGTACTTAAAACTGTTCACTCTCTCAACCGGTGCCCCGTCGATGCTGAGGGGGCTGTAGTCCCTGACTCCCGACCTCCTAAAGTCCACAATCATCTCCTTTGTTTTGCTGACGTTCAGGGAGAGGCTGTTCTCATGGCACCATTCCGCCAGGACCTTGACCTCTTCCAGGTAGGCCCTCTCGTCGTTTGCAGAGATCAGGCCCACCACTACTGTGTCGTCAGCAAATTTGATGATTGTGTTGTTGTTCCGCTGAGCCACACAGTCATGTGTGTACAGGGAGTAGAGGAGGGGACTCAGAACACAGCCCTGGGGGGCCCCTATGTTGAGGGTGATGGATGAGGAGGTGCAGATGCCTGCTCTCACCACCTGGGGTCTGCCCGTCAGGAAGTCCAAGACCCACTGGCAGAGGTCATAGTTCAAGCCCAGGTCTCTGAGCTTGGCTATGAGTTTGGAGGGGACTATGGTATTGAATGCTGAGCTGTAGTCGATGAATAGCATTCTCACATAGTTCCCCTGCCTCTTGTCCAGGTGTGATGCTGCTGTGTGCAGCACATGGGCTATGGCGTCCTCCGTGGACCTGTTGGGGCGGTATGCAAATTGCAGGGGGTCCAGGTTGATGGGGAGGGAGGAGCAGATGTAGCCCTTTACTAGCTTCTCAAAGCACTTCATGGCTATGGAGGTGAGAGCTACAGGGCGGTAGTCGTTGAGGCAAGCAGGCTTGGATTTTTTAGGTGCAGACTGCTCCGCGAGCCAACTGCGCTGGAGCAGATCAGGAGCAAACTCCACACATAATGGGCGTGTCTGCGCTGGTATCTCATCCACGCAATGTCCTTAGTGGATAGCTTGCAAAGACGGAGCAGATACCGCGCGCAAACCCTGTGCAGTTAAGTGTGCAATTTCCACCATGCAATCCATTCTTAGTGGATCCCGCCCTGAATGTATTATATGACCCATAACAGCATTGCCAACTTCAACAGACCCATGCCCCTTTGAGGTATTGACAATGCCAATGCTACATAGTACATACCCTACCACATGGCCCCTAATGGCCACTACAAGCCAACATGTAGATAGATAGGTAGAGAGAGCCAGCATATCACCAGGGTTATCAAGTGGGCACCTCCCTTCGCCAGTGTTTTTTCAAGTTAGGCCCACGGCACCTCGGGAAGGCTCAACAGTTAGTTCCAGCGTCCCAGAACCACCCCCTCCATGCTAGTTCTCATTGTCCATGATTGTAACATTGGGGGTTCGCTCTAGTGGCTGAGCGGGCCGCGTTTTCCTTAATGCCAAGCAAGCAGTGCAAAAATGCTTCCGCATTCGTCACCGCACGCCAGTGCGGTAAAGCGCCCTTCTTTTCAGACAAATGCTACCGTGCGTGCACCGGCGGCGGCGTGCTCGCTCAGGTGCGTGCGTGCGCCGGCGTGCTCGCGCGAGGTGCCCGCGCATGCGCATGAGATCCCGCCTTGGTTCGACACGAGCGGAGCTCAATATATATAAGTCACCGCCCCTTATTCAGTATCTAGCAATAGCTCAATTGGCAAGGCCACATGGCTGTGGATCCTATGGCTCGTTTGCTGGCGAGTTCGAATCCCATCGAAAATATTTTTTAACGTGATTTTTTTTTAACGTGTATTCTTTCGCCGGTTAAGGTTAGGCATGGTTAAGGTTAAGGTTAAGGTTAGGCATTGTTTCGGAGTTGGTTAAGGTTAGAACGGTTAAGTTTAGGCGCTGTTAAGGAGCTGGTTAAGGTTAGAGTTTGTCAAAGAGAATGGCAATATAATTTCTATGGTTAAGGTTAGGCATGGTTAAGGTTAAGGTTAAGGTTAGGCATTGTTTCGGAGTTGGTTAAGGTTAGAACGGTTAAGTTTAGGCGTTGTTAAGGAGCTGGTTAAGGTTAGAGTTTGTCAAAGAGAATGGCAATAGACAGCCTATTTCCGCGCGACCTGGGCGCTGGGCGGCGGAAAATGAAAGGCGCATTACTGCACGCCACTACGGTAAATTTTTGCACTGCTTGCTTGGCATAAAGCTACACGCGAGCGGGCCTCCAGCATTCCCTGGTGGGTACATCTATGTCTGGTGTCTAGAGATAAGTGATATATGTGTTTGCTTATAGTTATCGTGTCATTCATACCTTGCCGCGTTTAACGTGTTATGGAAAGTTTAGCTTTCCCCCGCGACTAGGTCTCGTTACTGTTTGTTTTGTATTCTGTTTATTTAATAAATTTTTGGAGACTTGCTTTGTCCACCTTTATCTCCCCCCGTTTGTGTTATCGTTTCGTGTATTCACCTTACTGTCGTGTTTTGTGGAGACTTGAGCTTTCTCCCCTTTTGTTTGTTCCGTTTATACGTGTTCACTCGCTACTCAAAATAAAGTGTTTTATTTGTGAAAATCAATTCTTGCATCCCGTCTCCTCTGTTCTGCACATGTCATGGGTCCAACACGTTATCACACTTGTAACACATATGATACCCACAAGAAGTTCCTTGTGTTATCCTATGCTTATGTCGAAAACAGAAACGACAGAATTACTTTGGCCCCCAGCTGACATTATTTCTCTTCAACCAAATCCACTGACTTCCTTTCAATGCTTCTTCCGACATCTAATTTATCGCCTTTTGCGAACTCCACCCACGAGTGATCGTGCTATAAACCCTCTGCATCCTACTTCTACTGGACAAACCCTAGGATTTGTATCCTCGCTGTTCAGTTTCTGCTGCCAAATCTGCATATCTAAGCTTTTCTTTTCACAAGCCTCCTCCACAAAATCCTCCCAGGGCACCATCAATTATATAAGATAAACTGCCCGCTGACTCGCTGACCATAACACTAGGCCAGGCCTCAAGTTAGTGCCAACCATCTGTCTATGGAACAAGTTTTGCTCCCAGATCTACCTGCCCTTCCCAATCATTAGCTCCCTTTAGGTGGCCTGACTCATGTCTGCCTAAAAACATACCTCCTCTACATTTCTCTCACTCACAGACAAATTTAATGGCTGCACTCTCTACCCAATTACATTCTGAATTCACCTGTACTCTTCTGCTTTCACTTCCTTTCACTTCCATGGATACCGACCTTGAGAAAGACTAGTCTTACAGCCTGACAAAATATGCCTTCACATTACTTTTGTACCTTCTTGCTCACTCATTATATACCATCTAATTAAAAGCATAAAAGAACATAAAGGAGGAGGGGGTTTCAAAGGGAGAAGGCTCTGTGATGTCTTTTGATGTTGAAACATTTTTTCTATACATAGACTTGTTCATGGCAGGCCGCCCACCACAATGTCAGACAGACTCATCACAAACACTATCCACAAGACGACAAAATGCGCTCCTGTCTTGTTTCCACAATTCGACTTTGTCCCCAGCCTGCCGGCTGCCCTTGGAAAGGACAAAAGCCCATCCTTCAAGGTCCCTGAAGCATCCTGAGACACTTCGGTGTATAGCGTCTCAAGTCACTGCAGACAATGTGCCCCATCTCCTACGTGTGTGCACATGGATGCAATGTGTGCATGTTTGCGTGTGCGAGTGTAGTGCGTATACAATATTTGTTATGCCGCCGGGCAGGGGATTGTGTTGTTGACAACAGCAGTACAGTGTTGAAACCTTTATTTATTTTGTAAATGGACATTGAGGTTTTAGCCTAATTTGCAATGCCATCGAGATTACAAGTTCAAACTCTTCAAAACACAAACTATACTTTAAAAAGGAAAAATACATTTGCATAAATAGGACAAAAACACAGATGAAAAGAGAAAAAACAAAGAAAGTGAGATCAAATTACATAAAACAGTTACATACTGAGGCAGGAAGGTTTGTGATCATGTTTTAAATTAAAAACAGTTACATACTTAGGCAGGAAGGTTTGTGATCATGTTTTAAATTAAAAACAGTTACATACTTAGGCAGGAAGGTTTGTGATCATGTTTTAAATTAAAAACAGTTACATACTGAGGCAGGAAGGTTTGTGAGCATGTATTTACATTGTCCATAGGATAGTGGGGTATTGATTTTTAGTGTCAGTTGAAGATCATTACAGGAAGCTGGTGCATCAAAACAAAAGGCAGACGTACCAAGTTCAGATTGAAAGAGAATGTACAAAGGTAAATAACAATATGAGAAAAAGAATAAAATCAAGATGCTGATGTGTACTCATTCTATTAGAGATATGCAATTAATATAATCCCTTATTTTATTTTATTTATGTATGTGCCTGTCCTCCTAGCTTAGAGCTATTTTCAATATGTGTTAAGAAATCTATGTGATTGATATCGCACTGCATTCCTGTCTGTTATTATATAATATTCACACATTTGGCATTCAAGTGTATATTTCAGTATCTATATTTTTGCATTTGAAATAGCTTATTTGTTGTGTGTATCGTGTGTGTATTGTATGTGTATCGTGTGTGTATTGTGTGTATCGTGTGTGTACCATGTGTATTGTGTGTGCATCATGTGTGTATCGTGTGTATTGTGTGTCATGTGTGCCGTGTGTATCGTGTGTGTGGTGTGTGTATCGTGTGTATTGTGTGTGGCGTGTGTGTCATGTGTGTTGTGTGTATTGTGTGTGCCGTGTGTGTGTTGTGTGTATCGTGTGTATTGTGTGTCATGTGTGTGTCATGTGTGTCGTGTGTATTGTGTGTGTCGTGTGTGTATCGTGTATATTGTGTGTTGTGTGTAGCGTGTGTGTTGTGTGTGTATCATGTGCGTTGTGTGTGTCGTGTGTATCGTGTGTATTGTGTGTGTTGTGTGTGTTGTGTGTATTGTGTGTGTTGTGTGTATCATGTGTATTGTGTGTATTGTGTGTATTGTGTGTATCGTGTGTGTCGTGTGTATCGTGTGTGTACCATGTGTATCGTGTGTGCATCATGTGTGTATCATGTGTGTAACGTGTGTGTATCATGTGTATTGTGTGTATCGTGTGTATTGTGTGTATCGTGTGTGTCGTGTGTATCGTGTGTGTACCATGTGTATCGTGTGTGCATCATGTGTGTATCATGTGTGTATCGTTTGTGTATTGTGTGTATATCGTGTGTGTGTACCGTGTGTGTATTGTGTGTACCGTGTGTGTATCTTGTGTGTATTGTGTGTCGTATGTGTATCATGTGTACCGTATGTATCGTGTGTGTGGTGTGTGTATCGCGTGTATCATGTGTATTGTGTCTGTCGTGTGTGTATTGTGTGTGGTGTGTGTGTGTTGTGTGTGTATCGTGTGTATCTTTGAAATACAATGAAAAAGAAAATATTTAAATAAAAACAAAAATAGATAAATATGAAATTCAAATATATGTCCATTTGCACAAAGGTTAATTAAGGTTACGTAATTGTATTTGAATTATTATGTTGATGTGTACTGATTCTATTAGGAACATGCCAATTCAAATGCACGTCCGTACATGTGCCTGCCTGCAGGAAGAAGAGGAGCGACAGAAGCGCCAAGTGCTGGTCCTGGGTCTGGACGGGGCTGGAAAGAGCAGTATGCTTCAGGGCCTGACCCCGGGGGAGGAGGCCAAGAGAGTCGAATGTAGACCCACCCGTGGCTTCAACTTCATGAGTCTCAATGCCCCCGCCTGCCAGCTGGACTTCCTGGAGAGTAAGAGCCCTTTCTTAGTTGAGAGTTTTAACCCTTCCAGGCGTATGATTTCACAAGTAAGCTAGATTTGTGAAACTGTTCTAGAAAAATATATAAAATAAATGTTCTAATCCCCCCCCCCCCAAATCAGTCGATGAAAGATCCGTGATGCAGATTGAGAAAAAAGTTTTAGCCATTTGTGGTCTAGCCAAAATCCTTGGCATTATGACATTACATGGTAGTCTAATGTTTAACCGTCTCGTTTGAAGGCTGCACGCTCGGCGTCCCGGTATCAAATAGTGTCACCTGTTTGTTAATGAATCCCAGCTCATTGTTAGCAGTGTGTAAGTAAGTAATGGGTCATCTTGTAATCAGCCAAGACTAAAAATCGCTTTTGATCTCGCTCTCACGGCTTCAGGCGCACTAGCACTAAGGACCAAGATGTTGACAGACAAGCTTTCTGACTGAGGGATTTGGTACAGGGTTCATGTTCCGGGCCCAGTGTGCACTAATTACAATAGATTTATCCAAGGCCTTTGATGCTGTAGATCGCAGTACGGTGCCTCCTTGATCTTGGAGTGAGACCGGGCCTGAGTCTATGGATCTGCAGTTTCATGACCGATGGCTGTCAGAGAAGTACGCTACCAGGGACATTTCTAGGGCATAATAGTCTTCCTAGCACTGATTAACAGTGACCTCCAGGACAGAACACACCACTGGAAATATGTAGATGATATGACTCTGGCCCAAACGTGGGTTACTCCAGGGTAACTCACAGTCAAAGTCCTAGGGGTCACCATCCAGGGTCACTCACAGTCCTAGGGGTCACCATCCAGGGTCACTCACAGTCCTGGGGGTCACCATCCAGGGTCACTCACAGTCCTGGGGGTCACCATCCAGGGTCACTCACAGTCCTGGGGGTCACCATCCAGGGTAACTCACAGTCAAAGTCCTGGGGGTCACCATCCAGGGTCACTCACAGTCCTGGGGGTCACCATCCAGGGTCACTCACAGTCCTGGGGGTCACCATCCAGGGTCACTCACAGTCCTGGGGGTCACCATCCAGGGTCACTCACAGTCCTGGGGGTCACCATCCAGGGTCACTCAAAGTCCTGGGGGTCACCATCCAGGGTCACTCACAGCCAAAGCCCAGAACTGGTTTCCATCTACACAGGCTACGTGCACCAGGTGCTGGAGTATGCAGTCGCTGTCTGGCACAGTTCCCCGACTACAGACCAGGCTAAGGGGCTGGAAGGCACACAGAAAATGAGCTTTTAAAATCATACGTGGCACTGAGGTACTCAGGGGACCCAGAGGCGCTCTGCACTCTCGGATTGTGCACTCTAGCAGAGAGATGCACTCAACCGTGTCTTAGCTTTGCCAGAAAGGTGCTGAAGTCCAACTTTAGTGACTGGCTAGCCCCCCGTCCCCCTCAGGGAGGAGCTCACAGGTCGTCAGACAAGGAACTCAAACAAACTGGACATCCCAAGATGTCAGCCTGACAGATACAGGAGATCATCAACCCCTACACTATGTGTGCAGACTCCTAAATTACCGCAGATTTGAGATTTTAGCTTAGATAATTGCAACATTCAAAATGTTTGGTTTACTTTGTATTGATGTGTAACAGCAAAATAATTCAGTATGTTGTTAATAAACTGTAATAATGCTGTTTATATAATAATGGTAAATGGGCTGCATTTATATAGCACTTTTATCCAAAGCGCTTTACAGCTTGTGCCTCACATTCACCCCTTCACTCACACATTCACACACCGACGGCGAAGGCAAGGTGCCGACCTGCTCATTGGGAGCAGTTAGGGGTTAAGTTTCTTGCTCAAGGACCCTTCGACACCCTGCCGGGAGGAGCCGGGATCGAACTGGGAACCTTTCACTACCACACTACAGAAGGTTAACCCTTTCACTACCACATTACAGAAGGTTACCCCTTTCACTACCACACTACAAAGGGTTAACACTTTCACTACCACACTACAGAAGGTTAACCCTTGCACTACCACACTACAAAGGGTTAACACTTTCACTACCACACTACAGAAGGTTAACACTTTCACTACCACACTACAAAGGGTTAACACTTTCACTACCACACTACAGAAGGTTAACCCTTTCACTGCCACACTACAAAGGGTTAACCCTTTCACGACGAAGGGTTAACCCTTTCACTACCATACTACAGAAGGTTAACCTTTCACTACCACACTATAGACTGAGTACATTAGCTGTTTTTGATATGTATATTAGTTATTTTTTTTTTTTATCATTCACACTTGGCTGGGTAGTTAATAACACATTTTTCTGTGGTTTGAAAAACTCAGAACCCTATTTGTTATTGATTTACAGGGACTTGAAGGGCAGTGGTACAGTGGGTAAAACACTGGAAAAGTTTATATTACTGGTCCACGTTGTCTTCTTTACAAGATCCAGTAATAATCAAATTATACAATTTCTGTTGATATATTTCTCAGATATCAACCGTTGTTTTGCACATAGCAACCATTGTTTCTTCCAACATGGAGGACACATGGATATTCTAAACATTCCATGAAAGGCCTCTATTATATTTGTAATTTATTGTAGGCCTAATGCCTAATGCATTGTAAGTGTGGTTATTATTAACATAACAGTTCCTTAACCCTATGTTAATAACCAGACTAAATTACAGTCATAATTGTAATGCATTATAAGTGGTTATTATGAATACCCATTGAGCTATGCAGTTTCACAGCACTATGGCTTGGCATTGTAAATCAACACAATCAAGGTACTGATTTAATCATATCTATACCAACCAGTATTGAAAAATATTGAGACAGACAATACCAATTTTCAATACTTTTAATAGTTTAATTGTATTTTGAATGCTAATTATTGAATGCTGGTTGTTGCCCCCTGGCTGCTAGTTGGTGGTGGGGAGGACCTGCGTCGGTACTGGACAGAGTACATGAGGAAGACCCATGTGTTGGTGTACGTGGTGGACTCCTCCGACAGGCGCCGGCTCCCATTGGCTAAGGCCGAGCTGCACCGCCTCCTCAGTGTTGACTCACAGCTTCCTGTGGTGGTCCTAGGAAACAAACAGGTATGATTTTAGAACAGGATGCTCTACGGGCGTGTGTCATGTGTATCGTGTGTGTCATGTGTATCATGTGTATCGTCTGTATCATGTGTATCATGTGTATCGTCTGTATCATGTGTATCATGTGTATCATGTGTATCGTCTGTATCATGTGTATCATGTGTATCGTCTGTATCATGTGTATCATGTGTATCGTCTGTATCATGTGTATCATGTGTATCGTCTGTATCATGTGTATCGTGTGTATCATGTGTATCGTCTGTATCATGTGTATCATGTGTATCATGTGTATCGTGTGTATCGTGTGTATTGTGTGTATTGTGTGTGTTGTGTGTGTATCATGTGTATTGTGTGTATAGTGTACCGTGTGTATCGTGTGTATTGTGTGTGTCATGTCATGTGTATCATGTGTATTGTGTGTATAGTGTACCGTGTGTGTTGTGTGTGTTGTGTGTATTGTGTGTGTATTGTATGTGTATTGTGTGTATCGTGTGTATTGTGTGTATCGTGTGTGTACCATTTGTATTGTGTGTGCATCATGTGTGTATCGTGTGTGTATCATGTGTGTATCGTTTGTGTATCGTGTGTGTATCGTGTGTATATTGTGTGTACCGTGTGTGTATCATGTGTGTACCATGTGTGTATCGTGTGTATTGTGTGCCGTACGTGTATCATGTGTGTCGTGTGTATCGTGTGTGTCGTGTGTATCGTGTGTGTGTGTGTGTGTATTGTGTGTGTGTCGTGTGTGTTTTGTGTGTATCATGTGTGTCGTGTGTATCGTGTGTGTATTGTGTGTGTCGTGTGTGTATTGTGTGTATTGTGTGTATCGTGTGTATTGTGTGTATTGTGTGTGTGTGTTGTGTGTGTATCGTGTGTATCATGTGTATTGTGTGTGTTGTGTGTGTATTGTGTGTATCGTGTGTGTTGTGTGTCGTGTGTATCGTGTGTGTTGTGTGTCGTGTGTATCGTGTGTGTCGTGTGTGTCATGTGTGTATTGTGTGTGTCGTGTGTGTATTGTGTGTATTGTGTGTATCGTGTGTGCCGTGTGTGTTGTGTGTGTATCGTGTGTATCATGTGTATGTGTACGGATTTGTTTCTGTATACACAGAAATGGATAATATTAATTAATTTCATTGATAACATAGTGCTGTAATTTCATTTTCTAATAAATATGCATGATCAAGTTTAACAAAGTTTTTTAACGTTTTATTTTGATATTCCTTATTTCCACGTTGAAATTACGTGATACATTAAGTGTGGGGTCGCCAAAAATATTCCTAAATAAAATGGGGTTGTGGTATAAAAAGGTTTGAGAACCCCTGTCTTAAAGAATCCTGAAAATAATTTAGTATTGATGAATAATGAATTGATTTGTTTTTTCTATATGCCATGCAATTTCAAAAGATATTTTTACGTTTTAAAACCGTTACATATTGCAGTGTTTATAGTATCACAATATATTGAATTACAGCCCCTGTATCATGATCTTCCCACCAATACACAGTCCTAGGATGCACCCACACTGGAGTCAGGTATCGTGCTGACTCCAGGTTAAAGGTGCACTATGTAGTTTTGGGAGAGTCAAAGTGGAAAAACAATCTAATAACCTAAGGTATATTTTCATAAGTGAATAATTTCTTCAGAGGAAAGATGGGTCCCCGGAACATTGTTTGAAGGTAGAAAGCTAGCTGACGTAAGCTATATCTGAAATGTGCTGTCAGAAAATAATTATTGCAGCTTTAACCACCTTGTCCTTCTCTGTACCTTTTGTAGGATAAACCCAATGCAGTGAATGTGTCTGAGCTCCATGACGCCCTGTCTCTGGGTTCCTTGGCTGAGGAAAGGAGGCTGTTCCTTCTGGCTGCCCAGCTGGGCTCTGAGGGAGCTTTGAGGAGCTCCTGCCAGGACCTGCAGGCCTTCCAGGACCTCCTCCTCCAACTTGTCTGATGATCCCCTTCCTTGGAGGAGAAGAAAAGGAGGAGGATGACGGCGACGATAAGATGAAAGGAGACCAAGGGATGTTTTCAAGGACCTCATTCCCTCTCAGGTCATCTGATTCTCTATTTGAGGGAAGAGGAGCAAATGTAGGAGGATGAGGAAGGGGGGGTGAGACCACCTCCACCACCTCATCAGTTCTCCCTCACTGGAGAAGAGGATGTGGTGGAGGTCATTAAGTATGATAAGCGGTTAGATGTGTGGACAAGGAGTTTGTGATGAAGAATTGAAAAGCACCAGCAGGTATGTTAAGGGTTTAGTGCAGTCTGGTGGGAGGTTCAGGGACCAAGTCAGGGATCACAGTCCAGTGAACTCAACAGGGTTTAAACCACCTGCTGCAATGAGGCTTTTCACACTGGTATACAGGGGTGTAACTTATAGAGACATTTAGTGTTGTTATTTTTCTACTCCAGACACATGTCACATTGTGGTTTGTCACAAACATGGTTTGTTAGCATTCCTCATCAAACTAATATAAAAAGGAAGGAATCTATGTCTGTCTGCATGTCTGTCCTCGTTGGCCTTCGCATATCTCGAAAACCGCTCTTCCGATCGACTTCACAACTGGATTGCTGGGGACCCAACAGAGTGCTGTGTCAAGTGTGAAGTTGATTGGATGAGTGGTTCTCGAGAACGCTGCAAGCAGCTCTTCCGGGGGCCAAGCACTCGGCCTGCTAGGAATGGGCACGCCCCCCGACAACGCTGCAAACGGCAATACTGAAAGACAAGCAAGGTCTACCGTTAGCTGCAAGATAGCTAATTAGCCAGTAATGATCATTGTTTTTTAATGAGGAATGCTAACAACCTTTCCCACCACGTACTTCTGTCAAATACCTTGTGGAGGGAAAAAAACAGACTTGAAATTCAGGTTTGTCCAGGTTTGTCCCTGAAGTTATTGCACACAGCCTGGCAGTGTTACTTGGCTGATATGTCCATTCAAGGACTGTCCCAATAACCTCAAAGTTTCAGTAGTAATTATAAGTAAATAATCCAAGCTTTATTCTTCCCGCTTGCAAAAGTGTGGTTTTCTGAAGGCTATAGACAAAAAATTAGAACTGATTTTCAAATTGAATGTTGGATTATTGTTTCTATAAGCAATTACTTAAATTATTTGGAGTGGTTAAAAAGAAAATTAAGCATTAGAATAATGATTTTGGCATTGATTATTGATTAACATGGCAGTGATTGAAGCTTGGAAGTGTTTGGGTTGGCTCTTGTCCACATCACTTCCCAATGAGATCTTGGCTAGTAAGGGTGATTATCTTTCAACAGTCTGGACATGAATACACTAGAAACAGCCTGTTCTCATGCTTGTAAAAATCTCCATCCGCGGCTGTATAGAAGCAGATGTGCAATGCTAAGCGTCATTGTGAGTTATCATCTCTTAAAGGTGTAATCCAGAGGACTAATGTGTAAAAGGACTAATACTAATCAGGTAAATATGAGTTCAAGTTCAAGCTTTATTGTCAATACTACCATATGAACAGGACATTTATTCTGTAAAGCTCCGATTTAAATTGTTTCACTCAGACCTCTGGTGTACACAAAACATAAAAAAAAATATATATAATTTAGCAAAACACTGTAACAGCCTAAGGTGCAATATAATGTATGATATGACAATATTTAGCAGCATATTCAATCAAATCTAACTAATTGTCCCAAAGTGCTTAGTGCAGAGTGTGGTTTAGCAGCATTTATAGGTTCTTTATTTGTATTACAAAGTGCTTAGTGCATAACAGTCCGGACCTTATCCAAAGCGACTTACAAGTCCTGTAGGACAAGTCATCAGGAAGGGCACAACTCTATCAGCTGAGTAACAATGTTCATCAAAGTGTTGAGTGCTACAGTGTAGGTTAGTTTATTAGGACAAGTGCATGACAGTAAGGTTAGTTAGGGTTAGATTTTAATTATTATATATTTTTTGTCTTAAGTCGATAGCGAAAGATTGGACAGGATTCGGCTGTCCTAACTGGGGTGGGTAGTTCATTCCACCATTGTGGGGTAAGGACTGAGAAAAGGCAGGTTCTCCTTGATGACCCTCCCGGAGCTCGGATAGGAGTGGGTCTGAGACGGCCAGAAGATGCAGAGCGTAGGGGTCTTGAGGGTGTGTAGTTAGTAGTTGACCGGAGGAAGGCGGGAGCGGTTCCCTTTGCCGCACGGTATGCCAGGTCGAGGGCCTTGAAGCGGATTCGTGCAGCAATGGGGAGCCAGTGTAGGTCCCTAAGAAGTGGGGTGACATGGGCCGACTTCGGTAGGTTTGAGATCAGGCGGGCCGCTGCGTTCTGAATGAGTTGAAGAGGCTTGGTGGCAGTGGCCTGGAGGCCAGCAAGCAGTGCGTTGCAGTAGTCAAGGCGGGAGATGACGAGGAGTTGGGTGGCTTCTTTTGTCAGGAAGGGGCGGATCCTTCTGACGTTGCTCAGGAGGAATCTGCAGGTTCTGGTTGTCGCTGCGATGTGAGCAGAGAAGTTCAACTAGTCGTCGAGGACAACACCAAGGTTCTTGACGGTCGGGGACGCGGTCACAACTGCATTCTCGACTGTGATGGAGAGGTCGGTCAGGGGGGAGGATTTGGCCGGCAGGTGGAGCAATTCTGTTTTGCTTAGGTTCAGTTTGAGGTGGTTGGTCATCATCCAGGCGGAGATGTCGGACAGACAGGCAGAGATCCGCTCAGAGACGTGGATATCTGAGGGAGGGAGGGAAGGAGAGGAAGAGTTGAGTATCATCGGCATAACAATGATACGAGAAGGCATGAGACGTGAGAATGTTACCCAGAGATTTAGTGTAGAGGGAGAAGAGAAGGGGTCCTAAGACCGAGCCCTGGGGGACACCCGTCCGCAGGGGGCGGGTGGCCGACAGGGTCCCTCTCCATGACACTTGGTAGGAGCGGTCATTGAGGTATGATGTCAGCCATGTCAGCGCAGAGCCAGCCACTCCCATTCCTGAGGGATGCGAGGACGATCTGATGGTTGACTGTGTCGAAGGCTGCAGATAGATCTAGGAGAATCAGGACAGAGGAGAGTCCTTTCGCTTTTGCTAGGTGAAGTGCCTCTGTGACTGTAATGAGGGCCGTTTCTCTGGAGTGGCCAGTCCGGAAGCCAAACTGAGTCTAGGAGGTCGACGCAGAGAAAGCATTCAATAGAATTGAATGGGAGTATTTATTTGCGACTCTTGAGCGGTATGGGATTGGTAGCTCGTATATTACATGGGTAAAGCTACTGTATGAATGCCCAAGGGCATCAGTCCTTACCAATGGGAACATATCCGCCCCTTTCAAGCTTCTGCGTGGGACCAGACAGGGTTGTCCCCTTTCCCCTCTTATAATCGCACTGGCCTTAGAGCCTTTAGCTTCGGCCATCAGGCGAAATGTGAACATAAAAGGCATCGTTGCAGGTCAAGAAGAACACAAGATGCTATTATATGCGGATGATACTCTATTGCTATCGAGCAATCCAGAGGCTGCGGTACCAGAGATTCTATCTGTGATTGACTCCTTTTCACGTATATCAGGTTACAAGATTAATTGGAATAAATCGGAGGCAATGCCATTGTCTAGATTGTGCCCCCTGGATATCTGCAATAATTGGAGATTTAAATGGCTCCCATCTGGTTTGGTCTACTTGGGTGTCACAATTACTCCAGGATTGAAGGATATAATGCAGGTGAATTTATTACCACTTATCCAAAAAAGATTAAATAATCTATTGAACTGGTCAAAACTTAGTCTGTCATTGATGGGAAAGATAAATACTGTAAAAATGATGGTAGTATCCCAGATTAATTATGTAACATACATGTTGCCTTTGGAATTCCCTCCTCCTCTTTAATAGGGCCTTGAGCTGCTTCTTGTGGGCGGGTAAGAAACCCTCTTTCAACAAAACAAAATTATATACATCAGTCGAGGAAGGTGGTTTGGGATGCCCACAAATAGACTGGTAGCATTATGCCTCTTCACTAAGCCAACTGTCCAAGGTTAACCTATCTGAGATCCGGGCTCCTGCTTGGATAGCGATAGAGAAAGAGCTAGTAGAACCATTATCAGTGCAAGCCTTCCTATCCCAGACGAGAGGGGAAGTTCCTCATAGAGACCCAGTACTGACATTTGCTAGAGAGTTGGAAAAGGGCTAACCAGATATGTAGCATGGACCCCCTACTATACAAAAGGATCTTCAATTTGGTATAATAAATCATTTACAATGGGTAAAAAGTCTGTAATATGGGAAGACTGGGTGGGGGCAGGGGTAATGTTAGTAGAAGACTTGTTTGATGGTATACAGTACCTACTTTCCTTTGAGCAGCTAATGTTTAAATATAAATTACCCAGGACAGATTTCTGGAAATGTTTACAAATAAGGAGCTGTATTACGACAGCAAATAGGAAGAAAAATATTGCCCCTATCACTGATATTCAGGAATTATGGAGATTCAATCGGAAGCGTCCAGGGGGAACATCTAGGTTCTATGACATGCTTAGAAAGCACCAACTCCCAAATTATGAGGGGGCCAGGATAACATGGGAAAAGGATTGTGGAACGCCCATACCTAGGGAGATCTGGAAAACAACAGTACAGTCATGGTACTCTATAGCACGAGACATGCAGACACGTTTAATTAGATTCAAGATAATGAATAGGAGTTACTGGACTCCATCGAAGATGTCAAGACTGGGTCTCAGGGGAGATGATATATGTTGGAGGTGTAATAAAAATAGAGGTACATTGGTTCACATGCTATATGAATGCGAGATGGTTCAGGACTTCTGGTCAGCTATTATTAAATATATCAACTACATATTGGAAACGAGGTTCATTAAAGGGCCTGCATTATGTATATTGGGCATATTGCCGGTGGAGACTGAACTATCCTCGTATTTATGCTCTTGGATAAGGCTGGCCCTCATAACAGGATGTAGGATAGTATTGAGACATTGGAAATTAACAGAAAATCAGCTTTAGAGAGTGGAATGATGAGCTTGCTAGATTAGCCTCTTTTGAGCAACTTATACACAAAGTTAATAATAGCATACATGTGTTCAAAAAGACTTGGGGTCCATATTTGAGAACGATAGATAAATAAGTCAGGATATCTTAGGTCCGATTTATATTCTCTGTACATTTTATAATTATACAGTAGATATGCCATGTGTAACCGTAACATGTAACGACTGATTATATGATCAAGGTGAGGAATGTGCTGGACTGTATTTCTCTTTTAAAAAAAATTCATTTTGTGTTTTGTATTTTTATTTATTATTATTATTATTATTATTATTATTATTATTAGTATTATATTTTTTTCAGGTTGGTTTTCCTATCCTTTTAGGTTTGTATCACAATGATGTGATGTGGAAAACATAAAAAGACTATCTGAATAATCCTTGTAGTTTTGTATCACAATGATGTGCTGTGGATAACATGTAAAGAGACTGTCTGAATAATGGAAAATGCTATAAAAAAAAAAGTTTAAATAAAAAAATAAAGACTGTAGCACCCAAGTTCAACACTGTATGATGAACATTGTTACTTAGCTGAAAGAGTTGTGCCCTTCCTGCTGACCCAGAACTTATAAATTGCTTTGGATAAAAGCGTCAGAGATAAATTACTAAATGTAAATGTAAAATAACTAGACAAATAGTTTGCAGTGCAATAAAGAATTCAATCAACAGAGATAAGCAGTACGTTGGTTGGATACAGCACGTGCAAGTGTTTTAGAAAGGAAGGAGAGAATCTTTCATTCTCCATTCTCAACTGCAGTGGTTAGTTCTTTATTTAAGCATGTTCTTTTTGCTCCACTGTAGACTAGATCTCCTGGCAGCAGATGTGCTGAAACTCAAGAAAGACTCTAGACTCATCAACAAAGAGCAAAGTTGCGAAACAAGAACATCTTGTGCTGTCCTCGTTGACCTTCAACTGCAAAAACAAAACAAACATTAAATCTATAGGCTCCTATATAAGCGCATGTCCTGGTTTGGCTGGACAAAGTTGAACCACTCGTCAAACAGGAAGCCATAATTTTTTTTTGCTGAGAAATCAGTTTTAGACGAAGAAGGTCAAATCCAGCCGGGCCGACGGTTTTCACAACAGTCAATAACAGAAATGTCTCATGACTGGAGGGCATTTTAAGGAGCATGATTACTTAGGTAGCAGGGTAACAAATTAATTATCATGAAATAACTTCTCACTGGTTTGTAATGAGAGCGGTTCGTGTGGCAACTAGATATCAAGAGCCCTAGTTTGTAAAGAAGTCTAAATAGTATCACTTATTATAATAAGAACTATTTGCATATTTACACTTATAATAAGAATTAATTTAATGAGAAGTCTAATTAATTCTAGAACGATTTGACAATCATGCAGAAGATTGGCACGCCGTTCTTTTTGCACATTTGTTTTCTACAGTTGCCTGGGTAACTTGATAATCCCTCTCTACCAACTGCCCTCGCTTTTCAAATAATTTCACCCCTCAGCCACCACTCCTTTGCCGTTCGTCTGGAATTTCATATTAAAAACTGAAAAGCTGTCACATCCAATCTATGTGTTATTATTATTAGCGAATACATTTCAATATCTACTTACATATTGAATTGACAGGACTGTACGCAAAGCGACCCTGATACATTACTTTACTCGAGTGGCCAAGGTGTTTTCACGATCGTCGAGCGTGTCTTTCATGAGGCTCTTAGTGAGACGAGTCTGTGAATCATTGATGAGAACATATAGGGCCAACATCCGAGAAGTAGGTCAAACTGCTGTATGTTTTGGTGTTGCTATGTATAGATACCCAGATAACCCACTGCAAAGACGTTGCCAGCAGCGTCTGCATGGAAACTGTGATGTAGGCTACTTGTATAGTATATATATATATATATATATATATATATATATAGTATAGAGTATATTCTTCATGAACAAGGTGGACAGCATGTTTGTTAATAAGAGTTATGAATAATACGAGTCTGCACACTTCTTTAAAGGTATAATCTGTAATACCGCCAAGCAGCGACCTCTAGGCAAAAGCCCTGCTTGGTATTGCGCTTTGTTTACTTTTTTGTGTGGGTTGGAGTTTAGTAACTTATTATAGTGTGAATTTCTCTAGAGCCTGAGGTGTTTATGTTTATTTAGGATCCGCATTAGTCGCTGCCTTAGAAACTATTCTTCCTGTGGCCACCAATAGCAACCCCTCCCCTGGCCTATACCCACTGAAATCCAATCCACACACATCAGACTAAAACAAAAACTAAACTAAGCGCAGTACCACGTTGTACCATCTTTTGCCTAGAGATCACTGTTTGACGACAGAAAAACTCCCAGAAAGCTTTTATATTCACAACAAATCTTTATCAAAGATCCGTGTGGATGGAAAACGATCCAGATAAAACACCTGGGGAACAGACTGCAGACTCTTTATTATTCATTAATCCGTGTCTGTCGGCCCAGTGCCTGCCACAGTTCCATGTGCTTTCTTCTTCTCTGTTCGCCTGTTAATCAGAGTAAAACACAATGGGTTTGTCAGTCATACAGTGATTTTATGTCATTATCAGCATCAGTCCGATGAGCTGAACGGATGTGAACAACCTAGGATCATTTCTCTGTCTATAGCTGCTTCTTTCACTAATATCTTACTCACTATCTCTTACTTGGAACACCCCACACCCAACTCGCTTACCAAATTAGTTTGTTTCTTAGAAAGGGGGAAATCCACCCTAGAACAGAAGTTAGTGTGCAAGTCTCGCTAAGCTGGAAATCAGAGCATCAAGCCTCATATGTGATGTCATCCAGGGGCGTCGTTCTGGTATGGCAAGGTATGGCACTCGCCATACCTTGGCAAATACAAATTTTAAAATAAAAAAATAAAGATTATTATTTTAATTTTTTTTACAATTTTTTATGTTGATTTAGAATTTGAATGTCAACATTATGAACGAAGCTTCGAACTATTCGGTACAGCCCTAGCATGTTTTGATATTGTCAATTATCTCACTTTTACTAGGTGACTTTTACTGTGACTAACTGAAATATGCCCAAAAACAAGGAAAATGGCCATAGGGACGTTTTTTAATCAAAGGGCAGCAGAGACAAGTGATACAGGGACACAGGTAAGGTCTTACAATGGCTTAGTGATTATAACAGTGCAGTTCAGCATTCACACACCTCAAAACCGTACCTAAGGAAAATTGGCTCAATTGCAAGAAAAGTAATACAGTTATGATATTACATTCTGCATAATTTGTATGCAAAATATTTTTTTTTGTATTTTATTTTTTTATTATTTTTTTAAACAAACATAAACAAACATGACAACACACTATAAGATATACAAGCATTAGTTGTCAGTGCACATCCAATGAGATCACATTTTAGTTAATTGTCTTATATAGGATATACCCTTAATACCTGTTATCTAAAAACCTACACACATATGCTCCAACTCGTACCTCCCCCTTCCGGACCCCCCATTGGATAATCCATCCATTTTCCCTCGCTCCTAACCAGACATTACCATTATATGCTAGCTTTTATTTTCTCCACCACTTCTAACCACAATGTCATTTTGGATTCATTGAGACCCAAAATTCTTGCTGTAGATATTTCTTGATAGATCACATCGAGATATGTAATAATCCAGACCTTTCGGCACATTTTTCCCGGTTGGAACCATCGTGATGCTATCAGCTTTTTAGCCACTGTGATACCCGATAAAACCAATCTCTTTAGCTGTGGATGTACTGCACACTCAAAAACATCATTCAACAGTAGTACAGAGGGGTGTACAGGTATATTCCAAGTTAAGAGATTTGATAGTTGCTGGGTCACCTCTTTCCAGAATATCTTAACTGGTGGGCAGTCCCAGTACATGTGCATAAATGTCCCCTCGTCCCCATTTGTACATAAGGAGCATTTGGAGTCTTGTATAAGACCCATTTTTTCAGTCTTATAGGAGTCAAGTATGTCCTGTGAATATAGTTAAGATTGATTTGTTGATGGTCCGGGTTCCTTGATGTGAATCGAATATTTGCCCAGGCTTCTTGCCAATCAAAATAACTTTCCAGGTCTGGTATATCCCTCCTCCAGACGGAGTCTAGGTGGAGGGTTTCATATGAGGACGTTAGTAATTGATGATAAAAATCTGAAACAAAACCTCTTGATGTCTCTCTTTCATAGAAGAATTTGTGGTATCTGTGGTGTACAATTGGTATATTTAATGGAACACCGTGAGCCTTCAAACATGCCAATAACTGTGCGTAAAAGTAATATGTGGACTTGGTGAGATTAAATTTTTTGCGTATTTCATTGAAACTACAAAAACCCTGTTTATTGAAGACGTCTCCTAATGAGTGTATGTCTTGCTTTTCCCATCTAGGGAATCTTATAGGTTGTTTTCCTATCCAGAGTGCATTGTTATTGAATAAGGGAGTATGATTATGCCATTTATGTAGGGTAGAATTTTTTATTTTTTTATTACAACAGGTACAATCATCTCCAAAATCTTTCCGGTATCACGCTCAGCCAGACAGGGTTGCCCTCTTAGTCCCGGACTATTCGATCCATCATTAGAGCCTTTAGCACAATATATAAGACAATCCCAATCCATAGAACCAATCAAAATCAAGGGCACACAACACAAAATTAGTTTATATGCGGACGACGTAATACTGTTCATGCAAAACCCCAACACAGCATTGCCTCATCTTCTCAAGCTGATTGAGGACTTTGGAGATCTATCGGGATTTAGGATAAATTGGCCAAAGTCGGCCTTCCTCCCACTTAACGCCCCTGCAAAAAGAAATATAACCCTCCCAAAAGAGATACAGATGGTAAAACAATTTAGATGTTTGGGAGTTGAGATATTCCCCACCATAAGCCAAACGGTGAAGCACAATTACATAAAAATCCAAAACAAAATCAAATACGACCCCTCCAAAGGGTTACTGGAAAGAATTACACTCCTCCACATACAAATTTATTTGGAATAACAAACCACCACGTATAAAAATATCCACCGCACAGAGAAACAAAGCAGACGGAGGTATGGCATTTCCAGATTTCTACCACTACTTTAAGGCGTACACTTTAAGACCACTAACAACATGGTTTGATCCCCAAGCATTAGTATCCTGGAGAAATTTAGAAGAAAATATAGTAGCTCCACATAAGCTGAAGGGCATAGTATACACCAAATTACCAATTAAGCAATGCGAACGGAAATTTGGCCCCATAATCACTCATGCGATCCGGATATGGCGCGAAATATTGTATGCAAAATATTGTGGTTCCCTGCTTTAGTCTGTTGACATATTTCTATACTAAAAATGCTTGTGTAGTCCTGTGGCCTAAATGTCATATAACTGAATTGTATAGAAACAACTCACCAAAAGTGACTATTGCACAACTGATTTGACAAAAGAAAGTCCACCCCCCCCCCCCCCCACCACCCTCCCTCCTCGCCATACCTTGCCTTTTACTGAAACGACGCCACTGATGTCATCAAAGGACACTTTTTGAAGTTCTTCCATTGACAATGAATTGTGGGCTCACAGAAATGTAGTTAGTAGTTAGCCATTACATCCAAATTAGTTTTATCTCAATGAATTAGAAAATGGACCCATAGCGGTTAGGTGGCGTAGCGGAGATTGCGTTCGTCACCAACCCCGGAGCTGTGAGCTGGATTCGCCTGTTCGAATCCAGCTCACAGCTCCGGGGTTGTCACCAGCTTGGCTGGCCGTTCACACTAATACAATTGGCTGTATTAGAGGGTGGGAGAAGCTGGCAGGGTGGGTCCGGGTCGTTGTAAACAGCGACTCCTACAGTTCGGTCCGGGCGCCTGCTAAGCGCGGATAGGACCTGAGTGGGATAGTGTGGTCCTCCCACACGCTACGCCCTCTCAGGGAGGATCCGCGCTGCCAGGTGAAAAGAAGCGGTTGATTGGCTGGACGTGTGTCGGAGGAAGCACGTGGTAGCCTCCACTCTCCCAGATGATCTGACTGTGGGGGGTAAAGCGCAGCGACCGGGAAGGGACTGGGAATTGGCATACGACTAACATTGGGATGGGAGAAAAATCTGAGGAAAAATGGAGGGGGAAAAAGATCAATAAAAAAAAGAAAATGGACCCATATCCCAGTAAAATGCACATACACTGCATTATTTATTGTTTATGGAGTAAGGATTTGTCTTTAGCTGACATCACTAGACTTGTACATATTCACAAATTGAAACCGAGCTGTACGATGTTACTGTGTATAGAAATAACATGTGAATTATATTTGAGGGTGTATTTTCCCTTTAAAAAGTAATTGTGAATGATAAGTTTATCATTTTTAACCTTGATTATTGTTCTTTACCATATACTGGAGCTACATTGTGGAATCAGTTTCTCTAATGACATGTGTTAGCGTTCCTCGCTGAAACCAAGGGGGCACAGCTAGCTTCAAACTAGCTGCTAGTAGTGTCCCTTGGTTTCGGTGAATACTGCCAGATAATACATGTAACTCCCCAGCCAGCATTGGTCCGAAGCATCAGGGCCAACTGACGCTGCGTTACAGCATGACATCGATAAGCCTTTCATTCGCCCAAAATATAATTTCTGACGTAGGAAGACTTTCCCCGACACTGAAAATGCTTTTTTAAAGCATTAAGTAGTGTCTATAGTCTTCGTCTGAAAAGATCATCTTATCTCAACACAGTTGATGATGTTGAAATATTGCTCTAAAAACTGACATTATATAAATGTTCATTTTGACTTTGTTTGGGCCATAGGTTAGACGCACTAGGCCAATGCCAATACACAGCCAACTGACGACAAAATGTTTTCTGGGTCTGTATTGATGAATGTCACGGATGGCAAGAACTGAACTAGCACAATGCTATCTAACGATAATGAAAGGATTAGGCAAGTAGTTAAATGACAAATTATTGAAGGTGAGGTTGGTAGGCCCCATTTTGTAGATTGTTCATTTCATTTAAGTGAATGTAAAGTACTTGGATCAGTACTTTGTATCTACTTCAAAAAGGAAGCACGTTAGTTGGTCAGCAAAAAGCCTATTATTGGCAACACTAACAAGCCATTATTGGGGAAACTGAAGGACAACTATCTAATAACATGCATCAGGTGAAGAGGGGGGAAACTTAACATTCAAAATGTCAAGATAAACTTGAACCATCTTGAACAACCTCTGATTTAGCAATCGTATTCACTCCAGTTAAAACGTATTAGAAGACTTTGTGTAGTAAGGAACACCACGATATCTCGCATCCTTGTTTTATTTTCTATTGCGACAGTCAAAAATGCATGTTAAATCTATCTACATTTTTAAATACTGTAGCCTACACAAGTACAGACCCACAAGAATATAATCCTTTGTATAATTAAATTGATTACGTGTACCATGTACAGAAACGTTCTATATGCAGTATTTGTGTTGAATTTTTCAGAGTGCACACTGAACAAAAACATCTTTTGATTTAGTGCATGTAAATAAAATGAGACGCTGCAATTTCTACAAGTCTCAAATTATTTTAACACTGGATTATATCCACTAAATTATATTTGAAACAATGTCACAAATGTCCATTAATATCATTTTATTCCAATGTTGGAAATTTGTCTACGACTATGAAAATATTAAGAGTAAAGCCAGCATAAGTCCAGCCAATAGGATGATGGAACTTCCAGGTAGCAGATCATTGTGCTTTTTAAAATTCTACACGATACAGGTTTTTGTGTTTCCTAGCACAAAGAGCTGCTAACGGGTGAGGTTCTCCTCTGTAAAAACAACATGGACTCACATTCTTAAAGCTCCCTACAGTAGGAGTGCTGATCTGCGGTCAGTGTGACCGGGAACACTCATCATCGTGACCTTATTCAAAGTAAACAACTGAAGCAAACCCCACACTCGGCGGGATTCACAAAGAATAGATTGCATGGTGCTAATTGCACCCTTACTTACAATTCATTATTAAATTGAAAATGGGGGACCCTGATGTAAACAAGACTGTGCGGTGATTGATTGACAATTTTATTAACAGATTGCAGAATGGGTACAATACAGTACGGCTCAATACACACAATTGTTAAGGGGATGCAGACCAGAGAAAGACTTTCGTCTCGTTTACATCAGTGTCCCCCATTTTCAATTAATAATGAATTGTAAGTAAGGGTGCAATTAGCACCGTGCGTGCAATCCATTCTTTGTGGATCCCGCCCTTACTGTGTAAGGCTTTGTGAATATGAACCGTAGTCTCTCACTAGGGGCAGTGTGCGAGAGAGTATGACACTAGTATCTTAGATGCAAAGCACTTCATAGACACACAATGTCACACAGGCAGATGCAAAGCATTCTCACATAAATGTAACTGGTCTTACAAAGTGCCACGCCTGCGGGACATGACTAAGGGCAGGAGTGAGTGAATGGATGAGTCTGTGACATTGCCAGTCTATGTGGTGTTTCGAGGAGAGAAAGAAAAAAAAGGTACTACACAAAGCACAGAGTAGCACAGAGGTCCTGATCTCTCCTCAAGATCACGCCTAAAATGGTAAATGGTGCATTTATATAGCGCTTTTATCCAAATCGCTTTACAATTTTGTTCCTCACATTCACCCATTCGCTCACACACCGATGGCGGAGGCAACCATGCAAGGTGGCAACCTGCACATTGGGAGCAATTAGGGGTTTAAGTGTCTTGCTCAAGGACACATCGACACGCTGCCCGGGAGGAGCGGGAATTGAACCGGGAACCTTCAGACTACCAGACTGCTCTACCTCCTGAGCCACTGTCGCCCCTACGTAATGTAGGAGCGTGCTTCTTCCCAACAGTATAGGAATATTGTGGAAACAGACAGGGTTGATTTCTTCCGTCGCAGGATAACTTCAGCACCCTGCATTGACCAGTAAAAGGTAATTGTCCACAATGGTATACATAAAACAATGGCAATAGTTTATTTACCATTCATACTACAAGGGACATGATCAGGGCATCACACAGAAAAAGCAATAAAACAGAAATCTCAATTAAAACACAAAATGTCAAGCGTTGCATGTCCAATAAAACCCTGGATGGGTAGGTGGGTTCCCATCCTTGTATTATAATGGGGTATTATAATAGGGTTTGTACAATGTCCAATCAACTTCCCAAGGATGGATTAGGGAAAATACGGGAACAGTTTTCCTCTTCAATGCATCTCAAGTCCACATCAAGGTTGCTCCCTCTAATGCATCATCCTAGACAGTTTAACTGGTTATTTACTATGCAGTGACATCTTGCATCTCAACAGTTTCACTGACCAGTACTGCCATGAAGGCAGCATAGTGATCTGGATGGCAGCGCTTATACTCATCAATCTTCCTCTTGATCTGCTTGGGTGTGTCTTGATAGTAATTCTTCTCATCTCTGGCCATGGCCTGCAGAGGGAAAACAAGGAGATAGTCATAAAAAGAAAGTACTAGGGACGCACAATATATGTATCCGTCACTATAATAATTGTATACATTTCACCATGATATAATGCAAAAGCAAGCGGTAAACAAAACAAAAGTAAACTTTTGTTCCTGAAACTGTTGCTCTGGGTAACAACGATTCCATTGCGGAACACGCCTCTCCACCGAAAAACACTAGCATAAGCATGTCATACTACGACAAATACACATAATAGAAATGGTTGAAAATCTGCTGAGCAGTCCTTTAAATGAGCACAGGGTTAAAAGCCTGGATCTTTACCTTGTAGTCGTCGCAGTGTTCTCGGACCATGTGCTGCACATACAGGATAATGTCTGCAGATAACGTCTTGGTGTCTTTCTCTGGTCGACTGGCTTCTTCCTCCAGCTCTGCTCAAAGACCACACATACAGAGTGATGATCAGAGGTTTTGGTTAAATATAGCTTAACTCTTAACTTAACTCCAGAGGTTTGCTTTTTACTTGCACCATTTGACATCACAAAGGGAAGTCAAATACTCGCTAGGAGGGAGCATTAGTAAAGAATAATAAATACATTTAAATAAAAGGATATATATAAAGATAATAATAAAAAGGGACATAAACATTATGTTAAGAATAATTAAGGGGGGAAATCCTTACGGTCGAGAATATATGGCTTCCTCACAATAGTGGCATTCTCCAAAGCAAGGACCTGATCGAGACACACAAAGAACCAATTATAAATACACTTCATGGCCTCCAGACATCGAACTATTGTTCAAATTAAACAAGAACTACAACATTTACTTACCTTCTGTTTTTTTATCGGGAGAGCACGGTTGGGATCATGCGACAGGCCCATGTCCTGCAAGTTCTTTGCCATAGACTGTTTGTTATCCCATGCATTTCGGATGTGTGTACTGTAAGACAAGACGTGGCAGGGTTATTTATATTATATTACATTTCATAGTAAGAGGTAAATTCAACGTGCTTTACAAAAAATAGATAAAAGGAATACAAATCGGATCATGAAGAGGATTTAAAAAAGCATAAACAAGAATAAAAGTCAACATTTGACTTGATCAGTGGGCTTCACTCACTACCAGTCATTTAATTTAAATTAAAAAAGTGCTGCAAGTGGTATTTTATATATATATAAATAAGTGTTAAATACTGTCTACATTCTGACAGCCATCACTGATAGTGTTTGGTCACTCAGTACCATGGGTCTTCCGCGTTATTTCTAAACCTAGCCGCATTTCTGGCAAGACGCTCTCTGATTGGCCGACGCCTGTTTCTACACTGGTTAAGCTTAGGCACTCTTTCGAAGTTGGTTAAGGTTAGTTTGTCTTAGAGCGTGACGGCAAGTTCTTTCGACGGTTAAGCTTAGGCACTCTTTCGAAGTTGGTTAAGGTTAGAGTTTGTCTTAGAGCATGGCGATAGAACGCCAGGTAGTTTGCAGGCTGTTTGACGTGGAAATGGGCAAAGACACAGCTCGTCACGCGATTGGGCAAACGTGTCAGTGGCCAATCAGAGAGCGTCAGTGCCAATCAGAGAGCGTCTGCCAGAAATGCGGCTAGGTTTAGAAATAACGCAGGTCTTCCAGTCCCTCCGCTCTGCAATAAACGGGGAAAAAAATTTCTGGTATCCCTTTCCACTTTATCCAATCAGGAGAGAGAACTCTAGATATGTTTTTTACTTATTCTCTCTCCTTATTGGATAAAGTGGGAAGGGATACCAGAAAATTTATTTTGTGTGTATTGCAGAGCGGAGGGAATGGGAGACCCATGTTACTGACCAAACACTATATCAGTGATGGCTGTCGGAGTGTAGAGCCATTATTTTAACATGTAGACCACTTATTTTAACAAACAAAGAAATGCCACTTACAGCAGCTTTAATGAAAGGCAATGCTGAAAACAGAAATGTTTACCCCATTTTTTTTTTTACAATAGAGTTGGAGCAAATCTGAGCTCTTCTGGAGGTTTGTTCCAACGATGTGTAGCATAATAATAACTAAATGCTGTTACTTTTACCACATTTTGTCTTCACTCTACTAGGGACAATTAGCAGATCCCAAATGACCTTAGAGAGGTCTAGAGCGGGTTCATCAGTGTGGAAGCAAGTCAGATGTATTTTGGCCCTAAACCAGAGTGATTTATAGACTAGCAGTATTATTTTTTTTTATCCACTTTTTCTCCTTATTTTTTATTTTTCTCCCATCCCAATTTCACCTCGCCAATTCTCCCCTCCCCTGTCTCGAACGTTGCTAGACCATGCCTCCCACTGGTCGGCTGCAGTGAGGACCAAGCCTTGCATCACGTGTCCCCTCCGGTACACGAGGAGGCTGCTGTCGCATCTTTTCACCTGTACAGCGCAATCTCTCAGTGGCGAGGAGTAATGCGTGGGAAGCTCACACTGCCCCCGATACTTCCTGATTCTGCTGTACAGGCGCACCAACCGACCTGTAGGAGTCGCTGTCCACAACGTCCAATCCCCACCCACCGGCTTTCCCACCCTCCAACACTGCCAATTGTGTTAGTATGACGACCGGCCAAGCCGGTAGCAACGCAGAGAGCTGGGCTAGATACCAGCATCCCCTGCGTTAGTGGCGAGCGCCTTGCCCACTGCGCCACTCAGCCTAGCAGTATTTTGAAGTCAATTCCATAACACACTGGAAGCCAATGCAGAGACCTGAGAATTTGTAGAACACGTTAGAATTTTAGCAGTGACATTCTGAACTAGCTGTAGCTGGTGGCCAAGAGCTTTAAAATATTAAGATCCAATACCAAAAGCCATGATGTGTAACATATCAGTAATGCAAGCGAAATGTTTTCTGCATCGTTTGACACATAAAGCATGTTGTCAAGATTGATTTAATGAAGAATAGTGGATTGTCTTTCAATTATCTTTCACCAATAACCTCAAAACAAATTATCTAAATATCACTGTACACAGTAAAAGATAATTGATCAAATACTCACTCACACCAAACTGTACAATTTGGGACACAGAATTGGTGTTTGCGTTAATGTCTCAATGAAGTTCCCCACAGATGAAGTGTCTGTCTCCTGCTTTCCCTTTTTCTCCCCATATGAAGTGGAAACTCATTATGAACTGGAAACTCAATGTCATTCAAGTGATGCATTGATCTGGGTTTATTCACGCTTCTCTGGATAATTTGTTTTGTCACTTAATAAGAGGTAAACTGTTCCTTGACTGCAAAGGCTTTTCGCATTTCTCTCTGTGTTAGGAGTATATTCCTAACATTACAACGAAGTGCATTATAAGGCAAACCTACTGCCAAATCAGTTTCAATAAGCAATTAAGTACAGCAAATTAGGGTATGCAATATACCAGTAGGTGTCAGTATAATGTTTCCCATACATAGGTTTATTTAGTATTCAATCAATCATATTTGGAAGGGAAACACAGACATGGCCTTATTCAACGGGGTTTCACTCTCACCACCACAAGACAAGTGAATGGAATTGGGCTTGTTGTCGGATGGCGTCTCACCTTTAGAACCATGCAGCCCTGCTAGTCTCGGCCAGTTAAGGGCCACAACCATGCGGTTGTCTAGATGTGTTTTGCACTTATTGTTTATAATTAACAAACACTCCCGCATGAAAGGACATTCTAGTGTGTTTGCCTGTTATAGTAATGGCGCATCATAACATCTGACACAAGCAGCAGCATCCATTCCACACATACTGCTATTTAGCTTGCTAGCAACGTTAGGGTGGCTGCCTGCTAGGCCAAATTATTAATCTACTTACTTTTCAATCCTCGGAGCTTGCTTCTTAAAGTGCTGCTTCTTGAGTTTCTTTCTGTCTTGATTGTAGTCGAACTTCTTTCGTTTACCTGCGCTCTTGGCTTTAGGCATGGTTATTCTTTACTTTGGGCTTGTTGGTAGAAGCAAGCACGATAGAAGACGCAACAACGTGTGTACACCGGAAGTAAAAGAGGCATGCGTTACAGTCACGTGGCGACTGGCGACGACGACGGCCGTCACGTGAGCGGCAGTGACATGAATATTCATGTTGTGAATAGAAGCGTTATTCTTTTTTCGTAGCCGCATTTTGCGGAGACGCTCTCTGATTGGCCACTTCATGTGACATGTGCGCCCAATCGTGTGACGCCTGTTTCTTTCACTGGTTAAGCTTAGGCACTCTTTCGAAGTTGGTTAAGGTTAGAGTTTGTCTTAGAGCATGGCGATAGAACACCAGCCTGATTCCAAACTCTAACCTTAACCAACTTCGAAAGAGTCGCCTAAGCTTAACCAGTGATCAACTAGGCATTAGGTAGTTTGCAGGCTGTTAGACCCGGAAATGGGCAAAGACACAGCTCGTCACGCGATTGGGCGCACATGTCAGTGGCCAATCAGAGAGCGTCAGTCAGTGGCCAATCAGAGAGCGTCTCCGCAAAATGCGGTTACGAAAAAAAATAACGTCGCCTTCAGTCTATAGACCATTGAATGAATGAATGAAAACTTTATTTAACAGATTGCAGAATGGGTACAATACAGTACGGCTCAATACATACAATTGTTAAGGGGATGCAGACCTGAGAAAGTCGTTTGTCTTGTTTCCATCAGGGTCCCCCATTTTCAATTCATATAGACATTTATGACATACACAACATACATGACATTTATGGCATAGGGACATATAGGTATTTAGTACTGATACATTTGTGACATAAGCGGTATTCAAATATACAGTACTGTTACCCCTAGATCCTGACAGAGTATATACATATGATGGGGAGGGGACTGTACATTAGGAGGGGGTGGGTGGGTGGGAGAGAAATATACATACGGCGGGGAGGGAATATATACATGCGGTGGGGAGGAGGTGTCTATTAGGAGGTGGTGGGGGTTTTGGGCATTTACGGTGGCCAGTTTCGAATTGCAGCCTCCCGTAGGTGCTCTTTAAGAGCGGTTTTGAATGTGGGCAGTGATTCACATTCCTTTACAGCTTTGGGTAGGGCGTTCCACATTGTTGTGGCATAATTGCGAAACGTGTTTAGTCCCTTGTTTGAGCCGAATCTGGGTTTAACATGATTTGTTGAGCTTCCTCTGGTGTAGTGGTTGTGGTATTCACTGACCTTTGGGAAGTATTTTGACATGTACATGGGCACCCCGGTCGTATAGTGTATCTTGTAGACCAGGCCCATTGCAAGTTGCTGTACTCTGTCGTCTACTCTAAGCCATCCTAGGTTGTCAAAGTGGGCAGGGGTGAGGTGGGTTCTGGGGTTCAGGTCAAGTAGTAGTCTGACCAGTTTGTTTTGTGATGTTTGTAATTTTGTTTTAAGCGCCTTTGAGGTGCTTTGGTGCCATGAGGTGCACGCATAGTCATAGTACCCTTGAATGAGTGCTCCTGCCAGAGTCTTCAGGGTATTCTTGTTTACCAGAGAGGAGATCCGGTACAAGAATCTAGTTCGTTGGTTGACTTTTTTTATTACATTGGATGCCATTTTGTCACAGGAAAGATTTGCCTCTAGGATGGAACCCAGGTAGGTAATTTCGTCTTTCCTTGTGACAATATTGTCACCCACTGTAACTGAGAAGCCGTCGGTCTTGCTGAGTTTGTTATTTGAACCGAAGAGAATGGACTCTGTTTTGCCCATGTGTAATGATAGTTTGTTATCAGCGAGCCATATGCAGATTTTGCCTAGTTCCATTACTTCCGGTATTCTGAAATCATGGAGGAGAGAGTGGGGGGAGAAAATGAATGAATGTGGATGAGAGCCTTGACATTAAGTGGTTGTAGCTACGGCTGTGGGGGTGGTGGAGACAGGATACAATTGGCATTTCTATGCCTGAGAGTCTCCTGAACACAGAGCGACCAAACGCAAGTCGATCTGCACTTTCTCGGCCGAGCTATAGTCATTTCTCCACACCTACTCCCGAGCTCCGCATGCGCAGATTGCCCACGGAGTTTCTCTGGATTGTCCAGAGATCTAGGTTCATTAATCTGCGCATGCGTAGTTCAGGAGTAGGTTCGAAAACGTGACTATAGCTCGGCCGAGAAAGTGCCGATCAACTTGGGATTGGTCGCTCCGTGTTCAGGAGACTCATGCATATAAAAGCATATTGGATCATGTCTCCAGCACCCCCACAGCCGTAGCTACAACGGGATCATCCCTATGTTCCCTGGGTCCTATGTTCCCCGGGTCCCATGTTCCCCGCTTGATTGATTAATAGATTGAAAATTTGATTAATTTTTATTATTTTATTAATTATTAATGTCCGCCTTGTTTCGAACTGGTTAAGCTTAGGCCCTCTTTCGAATTGGTTAGGGTTAGAGTTTGGAATCAGGGCTGGTGGTCTAAAATGTTCAATCAATCAATCAATCAAAGCGGGGAACATAGAACCCGGGGAACATAGAACCCGGAAACATAGGACCCGGGGAACATAGACATGCTCCCGCTACAACCACTTAACACTTTCAGCGCCAGCCATTACCCTTATCCCTGTATAATGCGCCAGCTTTCCATAGCCTATTTTCACTGTGCGTCACTATGTTTGGAGAGCTATATCTATATTCTATATTATAGCTATGGCCTATGGGGACAATACTATGGTCATTTCACTTTCTCCTGTCGAACATGCAAAAAAAGAGATAATTTTTTCATGTTTACGTTTGCGCGTTATCCTGCGGTGAATATTGTATAGTTTAGGAGTGATCCGGGCTAATTCCTGAAAAGCTGAGTTAGAGGGCGCTACACGAATTCTGCTATAAGCGTTGGCGTTTCTCGCCTGGACACGCTACTATTTCCAAATCAAATGTACATAATAGGTATTATGTTTCATCATGAATGCATGAAAGGGGGGGGGGGTCGTTTTTTGATGCTTTGATCGCCATTAACAGCATTCGTTTTGAACACCACACACGCTGATCAGCTGGATCGATATGAAATCATTGTAGGATCAAGGTGGAATTGACATAAATACATAAATAATATATTTGGTATAGCATTTGTACATGCTATCATACAGAGCTAAGGATTATATGCAGGTGTATAAGTAAGTATATAGGGGTTATATGCAGGTAGGCCTATATTCAGACAAATATGTGGGGTAAATAGAAGAATATAAATATGGGTATATATACAGCACTGTCGTACATGTTATCATACAGAGAGATGGGTAGACTATAGAATGAGGTGGGTAGTTATGATTATTATGATTACAATGTAGGGCAGTTGTAGACATTGAAAAGCATAGGTATAAATTAAGTATAGGCAACCGAGTTCAGAGTCGTACAGTATGGGTAGGATGTAGGCAATAGGAGTCAGAGTTCAGAGTTTATATGGTGGGGGGCGGGGCTGTCAACAACGTGGCACAGAGTTCAGAGAGATGACAGCTGAGGGAAATAAGCTGTTCCTGAGTCTGCTTGACTTGGAGTGGAGGTTCCTGTAGCGTCCCACCTCTGATTGGGATGAGAGGTGTCCTTGACAATGCTGCATGCCTTCCTCACCGCTTGTGGTGGATAGACTCAGTGATGTACCGCCATACCAGTGATGTGTTGGGTGGTTTTCACCACCCTCTACAGTGCCTTCTGGTCAGTCAGAGGCAGTGCAATTGGTGAGTATACATTCTATGGCACACCGGTAGAAGTTCAGCAGAATCTGAGGGGACAGGCTTTCCTCAGTCTCCTCAGGAAGAAGAGGCACTGGTGAGCCTTCTTGACCAGTGATGTGTTGAGGTTTCAAAAGAGGTCCTCAGAGATGTGGACTCCCAGGAATTTGAAGCTGGAGACATGCTCAACCTCCGTCCCGTTGATGTGGGCAGGGCATGTGTGCTGGCTCTGGTCTTCTTGAAGTCCACAATGAGCTCCTTGGTTTTCTTGGTGTTGAGGGCCAGGTTGTTGTCGGCTCACCACGCCGCCAGGTGCTGTGAGAACAACAGCCTAATATATCATTTCATAAGCCAAAATTGAAGTCAACTAAATCAAAACAACATAGTCATAAGACAAAGTAGACAAAATATAATATAAGAATATCGCGGTTGAAAATGTACGTTATAACTTACAACTGAATTTAAATAGATCAGCTGATAGCTGGACTGTGTTGTAACCTGTCTGGCTGTATGATGACGTTAACTTGTTTGCAAGAAAGGGAATGCACCAAGATACAGTAGCTTAGCTAACATGAAAGAGCTAGGTTTGAACTCATGCATTTCACTTCACATACTAGCCTGGCATAGAAACGTGACACCTGACAAGGATATGAAGAGGAGGAAATCATTAAATACAGCATTACAAGTCTGGTCAGATGAAAACGGAGCACAACCAACAACAAGCTGTGGTGTTTTTTTGTATATTGGTAGAAACTCTTATACAGTACGTTTGGTGTCAATAACAATGGATGGGAAAAAGAGAAGGAGAATTGGATACTTATTGGATTCTATTTGGAGTCCACTTAAGAGGACTTTGAGGTAGTGTGAGACTAAGAACCTTTATGACCAAAAATTTTATTGGACACGCCATCATCAGCTCACTAATGGATTTCATATACAGGTACACACACCATCATCAGCTTACTGTCATGGATTTCATATACACACACAATCATCAGCTTACTGTCATGGATTTCATATACACACACCATCATCAGCTCATTGTAATGGATTTCATATACACACACCATCATCAGCTCACTGTAATGGATTTCATATACACACACCATCATCAGCTCACTGTAATGGATTTCATATACAGGTACACACTCCATCATCAGCTCACTGTCATGGATTTCATATACAGGTAAACACACCATCATCAGCTTACTGTCATGGATTTCATATACAGGTACACACACCATCATCAGCTTACTGTCATGGATTTCATATACAGGTACACACACCATCATCAGCTCACTGTAATGGATTTCATATACACACACCATCATCAGCTCACTGTAATGGATTTCATATACAGGTAAACACACCATCATCAGCTTACTGTCATGGATTTCATATACAGGTACACACACCATCATCAGCTTACTGTCATGGATTTCATATACAGGTACACACGCCATCATCAGCTCACTGTCATGGATTTCATATACAGGTACACACACCATCATCAGCTTACTGTCATGGATTTCATATACAGGTACACACACCATCATCAGCTTACTGTCATGGATTTCATATACAGGTACACACACCATCATCAGCTCACTGTCATGGATTTCATATACAGGTACACACGCCATCATCAGCTCACTGTCATGGATTTCATATACAGGTACACACGCCATCATCAGCTCACTGTCATGGATTTCATATACAGGTACACACACCATCATCAGCTTACTGTCATGGATTTCATATACAGGTACACAAGCCATCAACTGCCCTCAATTATTATTGGCAGCCAACAGTAGGTACATGTAAATGAAAAAGGCAGTGAAAATAAAATGTTATTGTTGTGTATCAGCTTGATCTTAAACTCAACCTATGAGAGAAAGCTAACCTTCAATTGAATGAAAGGAAATCAGGAAATAATGTGTTTTTCCACAATCATCAGCACCCTGAGAAATTCTTATGAACAAAATCGTAAATACTTATTTGCTGATTACTTTTAAAGTTCAGTCTTTGGGAACTCGTAAGTGGTGATTCATGAAATAATTGTATCTTCCCCCTTCTTCTTTCCTGAGACCAATGCCCATCAATACATTTGAATGGGATGTAAATGGGATTTTATGTACATAGGTATTTTAGGTATCATTATGTATGTGGATTCTCCATCAGACGCTCAAACACAGGATGGGTTGTGTAGTTGTCTTCTTTCAAAAGTAAAATCTGTTAGATTTTGTTCAAAATAATTTATCAGGGTGCTAATGATAGTGAAATGTATGTTTTAGAGAAAAAGTATTATTTCCTTATTACAAAATATTTTTTCTCTCAACAATTTTAAATCAATTCCCAGCCTTTGTACATGTACTGTACATGGTCACAAAGCAAAGACACTGATCTCTGCCAACGACGAGAGGACCTACCTGGAAGAGGTAGAGAATCTGTCACAGTGGTGTCAGGAGAACTGCCTCTCCCTGAACGTCAGCAAAACAAAAGAGATGATTGTGGACTTCAGGAGGTCGGGGGTCAAGGACTACAGCCCCCTCAGCATCGACGGGGCACCGGTTGAGAGAGTGAACAGTTTCAAGTACCTCGGAGCCCACATATCCGAGGACTTGACATGGACCACACACATTGACAGTGTTGTGAAGAAGGCACGACAACGCCTCTACTTCCTCAGGCGCCTAAGGAAGTTCCAAGTCAGTCAGAAGATCCTTAGGAACTTCTACTCATGTACAATCGAGAGCATCCTGACTGGCAACATCACCTCCTGGTTTGGGAATAGCACTGCACAAGACCGTAGCAGACTACAAAGAGTGACACGTTCAGCCGAACGCACAATTGGAGGGGGGCTTCCCACCCTCCAGAACATTTACAACAAGCGGTGCAGGGGGAAGGCTAAGAGAATCATCAAGGACTCCAGCCACCCGAACAACTGCCTCTTTGAACTGCTGCGGTCAGGCAAGCGATACCGGAGTCTTAAGGCGAGCACAGAAAGACTCAGAAGGAGCTTCTATCCCCAGGCCATCAGGCTGCTTAATGAACAATAAACACTATGCAGCAACCATCAAATGCACACAGCACACACATCCACACGTACACACTCACTTTAAACGGGCAACTCACTGCAGCACCCACTTTACACACTTTAGAACACCTAAACACACTTTACACTTTATATTTATATTTATTGGTAAAGGATGTGCACTACAACTCGCACACCTTACTGTAAATTGTACCTAAATTGTACCTCATCCCATTTCTGCTCTGCACTATATAGTATTGTATATTAGTGCATTGCATAGTATATTGTATATTGTATGGTAACTCAGTTACTTCTATTCTGCATCGAACATTGTACATATGTCTATACTGAACACTGTGACCTCTATTTTTACTTCTATTTTACATGCTATACTATTTTATTTCATACTATCTTGTCTAACACAGTCTCTGGAGCGTAACAGTAAGAAGCATTTTGTATAAAAGTATTCTGTACTTCTGTATGACAACTATTAAAGAAACTTGAAACTTGAAATTTGAAACTGTGGTCAAACTACTGTATGTTGTGTATTGTTTACAGTGAATGTTTTTCTATCGATATGTAAACAAAGTATTTGAACACAACTCAGCAGTTAAGCATGTTTTATTCTACAGTGCTCTATAAGAAAAGGTAAGATGTTCCTGTGTCATAGCAGCACAGGGGAGTGGAGGGGAGGTACAGGCAGTGTAAAAGAAATGACAATACAAATATATGAGAATAAAAAAGTTTAAGAACAAGATAAGATATGAATAAAAAAATATATATATAAAGCTGAGGGTCTGGACAGGTGAGACATGTTACTCTATTGATAATAATAACAATGACAGGTGAGACATATGTTACTCTATTGATAATAATAACAATGACAGGTGAGACATATGTTACTCTATTGATAATAATAGCACAATGGGCAGGTGAGACATGTATACTGTATCGATAATAATAACAATGACAGGTGAGACATAATGTTACTCTATCAATAATATTAACACAATGACAGGTGAGACATATGTTACTCTATCGATAATAACACAATGACAGGTGAGACATAATGTTACTCTATCAAAAATCGCGCTGAGCCATGGATGCACACTGAAATACTGGCCGCTATGAAAACCAGAGACAAAAAATTCTCTGAACTTCATAAAAGTCAGACAAAGCATTCCAAAAGTTCAAACAGTGAACTCCAAGCCCACGTGGTTGAACAAAAAATTCAAAGAAACAAACTAAGAAATGACGTAAACACCATGATCAAAACCGCAAAAAGAAATGTCATCAATGACAAAACTGAGGAAAACAAAAACAAACCATGTGAACTTTGGAAATTACTCAATAATCAACTAGGCTGCAGTAAAAAACTTAAAACCAGATTCTCAAACATAAACATAAAGACGGACAACACGCTCATCACAGACAAGCTGGATGTAGCCAATTACTTAAACATCTTCTTCACAAACATAGCCACAACACTGGTAAACAAACTACCCTCCCACTCAGGGCATTATGGGGTAGAACACATACTGTAGTAGCATACTACAAAAACCTAGGGGTCCACAAAGACGACTTCAAACTTGAAATGGTAACAACCGATGAGGTACTCAAAAAATTTACCGCCCTCCAACCTAACAAGGCCACTGGCCATGACAACATCCCCTCCAAATTCCTCAGAGACTCAGCAGCCGCCATCACCCCAGTCATCACACACATAATAAACCTCTCTATAAAACAGGGACACGTCCCCAAGGACTTCAAAATTGCGAGAGTGACGCCTCTGCACAAAAAGGGCAGCAAATTAGACCCAGGCAACTACCGCCCTGTTTATATTCTTACCTCCATCTCGAAAGTCATGGAGAAAATAGTCTACAAACAGGTCGAAAAGTACCTGGCAAAAAAAAATCTAATCTACGAATTCCAATCTGGCTTCAGAACGTCCCACTCCACTGACACATGCCTCCTCTATTTGAACGACCACATCAAACAAGATGTGGACGCGGGCAAATACTGCGGCATGGTCATGCTGGACCTACAAAAGGCCTTCGACACTGTCAATCACTCCATTCTGATTGACAAGCTAAAAGCAATTGGTTTTGATAGTTTATCAGTGAGCTGGATGCAATCCTACCTGGAGGGGAGAGAACAGATGGTAGAGGTAAATGGTACTCTATCCCCCCCCTCACAGTGAGCTGTGGTGTTCCACAAGGAAGCATACTAGGACCGCTACTGTTCCTAATTTATGCAAATGACATGTCGTCAGCCTGTGACTGCAACTTGTTCCTGTTTGCGGACGACTCAGCCCTGCTGGTCTTTGACAAGAACAAGTTGCAGGTCGAAAAAACCCTCAGCTCGGAACTAGGCAAAATCTGCATATGATAACAAACTATCATTACACATGGGCAAAACAGAGTCCATTCTCTTCGGTTCAAATAACAAACTCAGCAAGACCGACGGCTTCTCAGTTACAGTGGGTGACAATATTGTCACAAGGAAAGACGAAATTACCTACCTGGGTTCCATCCTAGAGGCAAATCTTTCCTGTGACAAAATGGCATCCAATGTAATAAAAAAAGGCAACCAACAAACTAGATTCTTGTACCGGATCTCCTCTTTGGTAAACAAGAATACCCTGAAGACTCTGACAGGAGCACTCATTCAAGGGTACTACGACTATGCGTGCACCTCATGGTACCAAAGCACCTCAAAGGCGCTAAAAACAAGATTACAAACATCACAAAACAAACTGTAGAGTAGACGACAGAGTACAGCAACTTGCAATGGGCCTGGTCTACAAGATACACTATACGACTAAGGTACCCATGTACATGTCAAAATACTTCCCAAAGGTCAGTGAATACCACAACCACTACACCAGAGGAAGCTCAACAAATCATGTTAAACCCAGATTCGGCTCAAACAAGGGACAAAACACGTTTCGCAATTATGCCACATCAATGTGGAACGCCCTACCCAAAGCTGTAAAGGAATGTGAATCCCTACCCACATTCAAAACCGCTCTTAAAGAGCACCTACGGGAGGCTGCAATTCAGGATCTAGGGGTAACAGTACTGTATATTTGAATACCGTTTATGTCACAAATGTATCAGTAATAAATACCTATATGTCCCTATGCCATAAATGTCATGTATGTTGTGTATGTCATAAATGTCTATATGAATTGAAAATGGGGGACCCTGATGTAAACAAGACAAACGTCTTTCTCAGGTCTGCATCCCCTTAACAATTGTGTGTATTGAGCCGTACTGTATTGTACCCATTCTGCAATCTGTTAAATAAAGTGTTCATTCATTCATTCATTCATTCATTCATTCATTCATTCATTCATTCATTCATTCATTCATTCATTCATTCATTCATTCATTCATTCATTCATTCATTCATTCATTCATTCATTCATTCTACCCTAGTAAAAGTAAACATACTGTATTAAGCAGATTATCAATAATCTACACTCTACATCTTCTGGCTGCCTCAGACCCACTCCTATCCGAACTCCAATGGGGGTCATCTGTGAGAACTGGGGTCTGGAGCACAGCCCAATTGCTGAATACACGAGAAGAGATAGGAGCGGTTTCAAGGGTGTTTAATGTCAATTGAGTAACACAGGAATTGGGGGGAATAGAACGGGGTTATGTTCTGTCTTGTGGCTGCCGCGGCGGCAGTGAGCAAGCAAGCGGTCCTGGTGCTTGTCTTGGGAGCTGCTGGGTTGCAGCGGGAGAACAAGTGTTTCCTCTTCGGGAACAGGTGACGTCCAGGCAGGGACGGCGGTCCTTTGGGGCACAGGAGAGAAACAGGTTAGAGTAAGCAAATACACGGTTGGTATCTAGCAGAGCTTTCGGCAGAGACGTCGTACCTGGGAAGTGGTAATTAATACCACGACAGCTTCTGGTCAGCGTCGAGGTGTAGAAATAGTCCCCCCATCAGGGAAGGATTGAGTGCAGCTGTGGAGAGTGGGGTGCTTGACCGCGTGCGAATTAGGGGGATGGAATACAGCTGGGCGCATGAGGGTGAAGGAAGGGGTGACTGGAGAAAGAGAGGATGTGCAGTGGATGGAGAGGGGGATGAAGAGGAGCGTGTGGAGGACGTGAGGGGAAAAGGAGGGGGAGTGAAGTAGGCCCATGCTGTGATTATGACAGGACCCCCCCCTCGACGGGCGCCTCCCGGCGGCCCAGGCTTGTCAGGGTGAGCCCGATGAAAGTCCTGGACGAGATCCGGGTCCAGGATCATCGACCGGGAGATCCAGCTCCGCTCCTCCGGGCCGTAGCCCTCCCAGTCAACCAGGTACTGGAAGCCGCGGCCGCGTCGCCGCACGTTCAGCAACTCCCGGACCACGTAGGCCGGGTGGTCGTCTATCACCAGCGGAGGAGGGGGCTCTGGAGCAGGGGGAGACAGGGGACTGGAGACCACCGGTTTGAGCTGGGAGACATGGAAGGAAGGGTGAATGCGCATATGGGGGGGAGCTGGAGCTTGACAACAGAGGGATTAATGAGGGACAGGATCTTGTAGGGCCCCACAAAACGGGGGGTTAGCTTCCGTGAGACGGATTTGAGTGGCAGGTCCCGAGACGAGAGCCATACCATCTGACCTGGTACATAGGCGGGAGCCGGGGTTTGGTGGCGGTCGGCGAAGCGCCGGTTCTGGTCCGCAGTCCGGAGCAGCGCAGCCCTCGTCTCCTCCCAGATCGTCCTGCAGCGACGGAGATGGTCTTGCACCGACGGCACGGCGATCTCCTCTTCCTGGGCAGGGAACAGCGGGGGTTGGTAGCCCAAAGATGACTCAAAGGGGGACCGACCTGTGGCCGCTGAAGACAGGGAATTGTGGGCGTATTCAACCCATGGCAGGAAGGCGCTCCAGCCGGAGGGGTCCCGGGCTGTCACGCAGCGGAGTGCGGATCCCAGGTCCTGGTTGGCCCGCTCCGACTGGCTGTTGGTCTGTGGGTGGAACCCGGAGGAGAGGCTGACCGTGGCCCCCAGAGCCCGACAGAAAGCCTTCCAGACCTGGGATATGAACTGAGGGCCCCTGTCGGAGACGATGTCTGCCGGGATCCCATGGAGCCGGAAGACGTGGAGTACCATCAGGTCAGCAGTCTCTGCAGCAGAGGGGAGTTTGGGAAGAGCAACGAAGTGCACAGCCTTTGAGAAACGGTCAACAATGGTGAGGATGGCAGTGTTACCGTGTGAGAGGGGAAGGCCGGTGACGAAGTCCCGGGCGACGTGCGACCAGGGCCGACCGGGGACTGGGAGCGGACGAAGGAGCCCGGTGGGCGGTCGATGGGAGGCCTTCGCACGAGCACACACGGTGCACGCCAGGACGAAAGCGCGGGTGTCCTCTCTCATGGTGACCCACCAGAAGTGCCTCTTCAGCAGGGATAGTGTCCGGTCGATCCCCCGGTGGCACGCAAACCGGGAAGCGTGAACCCACTCGAGCACCTGGGAGCGGACGAGGTCAGGGACAAAAAGACGGTTAGGTGGACCGTTACCTGGGTCCGGCTGGGCACGCTGTGCCTCCCTGACGATGGACTGGATCTCCCAGGTGGCGGTGGCCACCAGACAGGAAGTGGAAAGGATGGTGTCGGGGTGTGTGGGACCCTCCTCAGGGACGAACTGCCGGGAGAGGGCGTCTGGCTTGGTGTTCTTGGAACCAGGCCGGTAGGTCAGGGTGAAAATAAACCTAGCGAAGAACAGCGCCCAGCGAGCATGGCGAGAGTTCAGGCGCTTGGCCGTTGAGACGTAGGCGAGGTTCTTGTGGTCCGTCCAAACCAGGAAGGGGACCTCCGATCCCTCCAGCCAGTGCCTCCATTCCTCCAGGGCTAGCTTGACCGCCAGGAGCTCCAGGTTCCCGATGTTGTAGTTGACCTCGGCTGGGGTTAGGCGGCGTGAGAAAAAGGCGCAGGGGTGCAGCTTCTGGTCGGTGGCAGAGCGCTGGGAAAGAACCGCCCCCACTCCGGTGCAGGAGGCGTCCACCTCCACCACGAACTGGCGGGACGTGTCCGGCTGGACGAGGATGGGAGCGGTGGTGAAGCGCCGGCGCAGCTCGGCGAAGGCAGAGTCCACTGCGTCGGACCAGACGAAGGGCACCGAAGGCGAGGTGAGTTGGGTGAGGGGCGCCGTGACCAGGCTGTAGTCCCTGATGAAGCGCCGATAAAAGTTGGCAAAGCCCAGGAAGCGTTGGAGCTGTTTGACGTTGGTGGGACGGGGCCAGTCGGACACCGCTCTGATCTTCTCGGGGTCCGCCCGGATCCTGCCGCCCTAAATGATGTAGCCGAGGAAGCCGATGGAGGAGACATGGAACTCACACTTCTCTGCCTTGACGAACAGCTTGTTCTCCAGAAGACGCTGGAGGACCCGGCGGACGTGCTGGACATGCTCCTCCATGGAGCGGGAGAAGATCAGGATGTCGTCTAAGTAGACGAATACGGAGCGGTGGAGTACGTCACGGAGAACGTCATTGACGAGGGCCTGGAAGACAGCAGGGGCGTTGGTCAGTCCAAAGGGCATTACCTTGTACTCGAAGTGGCCGAGTGGTGTCTTGAAGGCCGTCTTCCACTCGTCTCCCTCCCGCATGCGGACAAGGTGGTAGGCGTTCCTGAGGTCCAGTTTTGTGAAGATGGTGGCACCTTGCAGGGGCTCAAAAGCAGAGTCGATTAAAGGCAGGGGGTATTTGTTCTTTACCGTGATGTTGTTGAGACCCCGGTAATCGATACAGGGGCGAAGGGAACGATCCTTCTTGGAAACGAAGAAGAATCCTGCGCCGACAGGAGAGGAGGAGGGGGTGATTATGCCCGAGGCCAAGGATTCGTGGACGTACTTCTCCATTGATTCTCTCTCTGGGCGCGAGAGGTTGAACAGCCGACTAGCGGGGAGTGGCGCTCCGGGGAGTAAATCAATGGCGCAGTCATATTGGCGATGGGGAGGCAGGGAGAGAGCCTGTTGTTTGCTGAAAACCGCTTTTAGATCATGGTAGGCCGGCGGAATTGCAGACAGATCAATGTTCTCATTGGGGGGGTGCGAACCGGCGCCCTCTAGTGGCGGCCGAGCCGACTGCAGACAAGCGACGTGACAGTGGGCGCTCCAACTGGTCACCAGGCCGGTAGGCCAATTGATAACACGATTGTGTAACTTGAGCCAAGGCATGCCCAGGACAATGGGATTGTGGGGAGAGTTGGTAACGTGAAACCGAATGTTCTCGCTGTGATTCCCAGATAGCAGAAGGCGAAGGGGTACGGTGTGGCGAGTAATCCACATGAGAAGTTTCCCGTTTAACCCCCGGGCGTCACGGGGTATCGGCAAGGCGTCAGTAGCGATGTTGTAACGAGAGACTACTCCGGCGTCGATGAGGTTCTCGTCGGCCCCTGAGTCAACCAGGGCAGATAACGGGAGTGATTGGTTATTCAGACACAGCGTGGCGCAGAATAGCATGTTTGGGCCGGAGCTGGGAGCGATATCAAGACTCGAACAGACGCCCAGCGCTACTGTCGAGCCCCGTCGTTTGGGGCGAAGCGGGCATGAGACAATGGAGTGACCTGTTTGGCCGCAGTACAGGCATGCTCCTGTGGCGAGCCTGTGTCTGCGCTTGCTGGGGGGAAGACGTGAGCGGTCGAGATCCATGGGCTCGGAGGAACTATTTTCTTCAGCGCGGGCGGCGCGACGAGGCGGACCGGGTATAGGCGAACGAGCGGTGCTAGCCTTCTCTCGACGACGTTCCTGAAGACGCAGGTCCAGTTCCCTGGCCAAATGGATTTGCTCGCTCAGGGAGGTGGGTCTTTCTTTGGACGCAAGCTCGTCTTTAATAGCGTCGTTCAAGCCCTGGCGGAATGCGCCTCGCAACGGTGTGTCCCCCCAGTCGGAGCCGGCGGCGAGGATGTGGAAATCGATAGCGTATTCGCTTAACGCTGCGGCTTCCCTGGCAGATCAAAAACAAGCCGGAGGCCCCCTCTGAGCCATCTGGAGGGTGGTCAAACACTTTACGCATGTCGTCGACGTACTCGGAGTACGAAGTGCAGAGGAAGGAATTATTAAAGTGGAGAGCGGTGGCCCATTTCAACGCCGCGCCTGTGAGCAGCGCCGACAGGTAAGCTACTTTAGACCTATCGCTGTGAAACGTGTGGGGTTGTTGTTCGAACACTAACGAGCACTGGAATAAAAACACACAGCATTTGGAGACGCTTCCGTCGTAACGCTCTGGTGCGGGGCCTGCTGTGCCAAGTGTGCCTCGATACGGCGATATTGTGTTTCTCGCTCCGCAGAGCCGTGTGCGAGAGCGGTAAGCTGAGCAATGATGTCATCCAACGAGTGAGCGAGTTGGTCTACCCGAGCATTCTGGTCGTCGATAATACTCACAGGCTCCCCTTGAAACTTCCTCTTACGTGATGGATGTGTATCCTCCTCCTCGGTCTCGAGTACAGCTGGTGCTGACATCTTGGGTCGTGGTATTCTGTGAGAACTGGGGTCTGGAGCACAGCCCAATTGCTGAATACACGAGAAGAGATAGGAGCGGTTTCAAGGGTGTTTAATGTCAATTGAGTAACACAGGAATTGGGGGGAATAGAACGGGGTTATGTTCTGTCTTGTGGCTGCCGCGGCGGCAGTGAGCGAGCAAGCGGTCCTGGTGCTTGTCTTGGGAGCTGCTGGGTTGCAGCGGGAGAACAAGTGTTTCCTCTTCGCGAACAGGTGACGTCCAGGCAGGGACGGCGGTCCTTTGGGGCACAGGAGAGAGACAGGTTAGAGTAAGCAAATACACGGTTGGTATCTAGCAGAGCTTTCGGCAGAGATGTCGTACCTGGGCAGTGGTAATTAATACCACGACAGCTTCTGGTCAGCGTCGAGGTGTAGAAATAGTCCCCCCATCAGGGAAGGATTGAGTGCAGCTGTGGAGAGTGGGATGCTTGACCGCGTGCGAATTAGGGGGATGGAATACAGCTGGGCGCATGAGGGTGAAGGAAGGGGTGACTGGAGAAAGAGAGGATGAGGAGGAGTGTGCAGTGGATGGAGAGGGGGATGAAGAGGAGCGTGTGGAGGACGTGAGGGGAAAAGGAGGGGGAGTGAAGTAGGCCCGTGCTGTGATTATGACATCATCAAAGAGAAGCAGGCTATTCTTGTTCCTCGCTCCACGATAGTGGAATGAACTTCCCAATACAGTCGGGACAGCCGAAATCCAAACTCGACTAACAGCCGAAACTCGACTAAAAACACACTTGTTTGTTTGTTTGGTGGATGTGTCGGGGTCTTGGCCAAGATTGCAGTGACTGTTCTACGTGCACCACCGAGGCCATGGATCAGCTTCTTACCGTCTTCTGTCCGTGGTCTGTCAACGTGGTTTCATTGCTGGGTTAAGTACTTCTATTCTATTCACATATTATGCTTAATACATATATCTATTCTATTCACATATATGCCTACCACTTGTATCTATTGCTATGTCCGCCCATCACAATCACGCAAGCTGTCTAACGCCTGTCCTGTATGCCTGTAGCCTTTCTCCAACGCGTTCGTGTTTCCGCGTCTCTGATTGGCCAGGTCATGTGACATGTACGCCCAATCGTGGGACCGCAAGTTTCTACACTGGTTAAGCTTAGGCGCTCTTTCGAAGTTGGTTAAGGTTAGAGTTTGTCTTAGAGCATGGCGATAGAACGCCTGCCCTGATTCCAAACTCTAACCTTAACCAACTTCGAAAGAGTCGCCTAAGCTTAACCAGTGATAAACTAGGCGTTAGGTAGTTTGCAGGCTGTTTGACCCGGAAATAGGCGCAGAACTTGCCGTCCCACGATTGGCACACATGTCACATGACCTGGCCAATCAGAGCGCAAAACGGGAACCCGGAAACACGGACGCGTTGGAGAAAAGCTACACGCGTCCTGTCTCCCTGTGAGTGGCTGTCTCGGAGTGATGATCGGAGTGTTGGCCGTCCCGTGATGAAGACCGGGAGGATGCGACCCTCTCTGCGCCGCCCCTTTGCCTCAAATAATCCGCTATCAGCTCTATCTTTAATTTGTCTGAATGTTCAGTTGCTATCGCTATCAGCTCTATCTTTAATCTTTCAAAATGTTCAGTTGCTATTGCATGCAATTATCTGCGTTTCACTATGCATATGAGTGCATGCCTACCAACTGTTCGCTTGTTTTACTGCAACACTACTATCACTGACATCTAAGAAGGGAGATCCCCCCTTGAATGGCCCTTCTAAGGTTTCTCTCCTCCACATTTTTTATTTAATTTGTTTATTTGGACGGGACAATGCAAAATTAACACTGTGGAGTGTAAAAATTGCCGGATTTAGCACGAGGCTAATTTCCATTCGTTGTCCCCAAACATAAAAACAAGACTCATAGAAACAGTAAGAAATGCACAAATACATAAAAACAGGACACATAAAAACAGTAAAAAAATTTACAAATACATAACAGCATGTCACATGTCAGGACTTCAGCCATTTTTTAGTTGCCCTCTAAAAGAAGCAAGGGTGTTCCCTTATGGAAATGGGGAGACTGTCCATGTTTGACTGCCTTTTATGGAAAGGACGTTTTGGCCAAACTTGGTCAGTCTACGTTGGACCATGCAGTCACCTCTGGTGTCTGACCTGGTGCAGAGTCCAGTGTTTCTTTTTTTGTAGATGAATTCCTGTACAGGATGGGGAGCTAGTCCATGTAGGCATTTGTAGATGAAACAAGAGCTTTTTAAGACTTTGACATTTTCAAAGCTCAAAAAGCTATATTGTTTCAAAATATTGCAATGGTAGTATGCTAATGGTTTCCTGGCAAATACCTTGATGGCTCTATGATAAAGCTGTTCGATGTGTTTCATGACTGTTGTGAAGGGCCAGATTAAACCGAATATATATATTTATTTATATATATATATTTAATTGTATTTGTATATTCTCTAATATTCCCTGATATCCCTTGTATATTCCTTGTACAATATGCATTGAATATCCATTCTAGCCTACTGAACATCCCATAATAGTCTCCATTCTACTATTGGTCGAGACCTTGGTGCCAGGCTGCCATACCCCTCAGACCCAGTTCAAACGTACCGCTCCACATGTACGAACAAGTCCTAGTTCCGCGTAGGAATCTGGCTACCGCACCACTAATGGGACTATTTGTTCATAGTGCGTATATATACTGCGCTACTAAAGTAGGACTTCCTTTTCAGTCCAGTTTCTTACCCTCCAATAGAGTCACAGACGTAAAGCCTCCCCGCGACGCCACGTGTGGGAGTAAGGCCAAGTTCGCCTACCATCGGTATTGAGACATTGTGTATATTAATATTTGAATAGTCATATTTGGCACTATATCGTCAAGTTGGACGTAGTCTATTAAGCTAATAATAGTCTGTTAATATATAGTGCTTCGTGCGGTGAGAATACTACCGTAGTCAGTACCCCATCGTTTCGGGCAGAGAACTGGCTGCTTACCCAGGGTGGTTGACCCCACGTGAAGCTGCACCCGAGGAGCCCCAGAGCCGACGAGCGAGTGGACCTGTATACCGGATTATTCTACCGACGACAGCCCGCCTTCCCCGGCACGGATTATGCTTTGTATACTTTGATTATTCCATGGATAAAGACCCCCGACACTGCCGTGTGTTGGAACCCCCCCCCCTGGAGAGGACGCAAGGTGAGGAGACGCTCTGCAAGACGAGGTCGCTTCACGTCTCTCCTCCGTGGACCGGATGACGCCGGCCCACAAAGAGTCCACCTGCTTTCATCTGTGGTCCAAGGATCGCCGGCGCATTGAACGGCACTACAGTGGGTTCACCTGGGATACCCTTGGCCGGATGAGGCAGTCGGATTCTACCCCCCCCCCCTTCCTACTCCTGTCGGCTTACAAGCGACCGGATTAACCCCCTCTAGTGTATCCAGTATATAATCATTAAAGTATCATTGCTGTTATTCCCTAAACTATTCCAGGTCGTATATGTACCACCTGCGCCTTCAGAGATTGGACATTCTCTATTGATATACCGACGAATACTCTTGCCATAAAAGTGCATACTAATTCCATTCATAAATGTGATTGATTTGATTAAGTGCTTGCTCTACACACCATCGCTGTGTAGAAATAAAGACCTATTTCTAATTCGTACATTTGTGTTGGATCCGTTTCATCTACGTGACAGTGTTCATCATAATATATTTATGCCGTGTACTGGGTGGCCGAATATTAAGTACAAAGGTAGTGGTAGTAAGTATCATATCTAGTAATACAGTCAGGGAATTGTACCCCTCAGTTACAATTGGTCCTTCGAGCCGGAGGGTAATTAGTGTAATATTAATATAGTGTTATTAATATTGAAATGGCCTATGATGAACACTCCACGAAACGATCCTCCTAACCAACGCCCGCAGCGCGAACGACGGCTCCCTCAGTACTTAGAGGCCTACGCTGTCAGTCAACAACCTAGTCTTCTACTAACAGTAAACGCGGTAAAACTAGAAAGTAAAAGTATGTCTAACCCCAACGCCCAGACTACCCCGACCATAGAGGCCCCTACGGGCTCTAATGTAACTGACCAAGTTCACGGTGGGGACCAGTGGGAACCAGACATGACTTCACACCCCGCCAGTACTGAAGAAGTAGTCCCCGATGAGTCCCGGGAGGAATACAACGCTACCGAGAGAGAACTCGGCACGGAAGAAGACGGGGAGAGCACCGTGGAGATAGAGCTCCAAGGCTCCGCAAGGAGTACCCCGAGGGAAGGCTCCCCTATACAACCGCCTTCTCCCAGCGAGGCAGAGAGGACCCTACAGCAGGCCTTCCTCATCAGCCTGAACGCCGCTGCTGAACGCGACCGACTGCAGATCCAGCAGCGAAGCGAACACGAGCAGATACGTCTAGAAATAAGACGCATTCAGATGGAAGAGAATGTGGCCCGAGAACGAGCCGGTGCTCAACGGGACGCAGCGCGCGACAGACAGCAGTCGCAACTAATAGAACAGCTGATCAGACGGACAACACCCTCTCCCTCCGCCAGAGGCTCCAGGAACTCGTCTAGACACACCTCCAGGGCGGCATCCCCTAGCCGAGTAAACAACCCTGAACTTGACCAACAGACGAGGTCTATACCCCCCACAGACCACCTCCCCCCACCGGTCCAAGCGAGACCTAGCAACCGGGAAGGAGCAGCATATCCTGTGGAGAGGCTAAACCAGAGACTACAAGCACTGGATGACCTAACTGAAGACGAAGAGGAAGAGGAGGAGAACCACGCCCGACGACAGCACAGTACTCTACCGGACCAGGAGGTCCGGTACAGCCCAGGCTATACTCCCGCGGAGCTGCGCTACAGACCCCCGACTCTATACACGGGTGAGCACGACGCACGACCCGCACCGAGGAACAGCACCTGGACAAGCGGGCCATGGTACACTGCCGGTACCAGCCCATACCAAGGAGCGGGAGGAGACTCGCCTAGGAGGCCTCTCCCCCAACGCTCGCCGATGTATCCACAGTCAGCGTCATACATTGGCACGCCTATGGTACCCGACTTCACCCAAGAGAACCGGGCCCAGTATACAGAACTCCGCATGTGTCTGGAGACCATGTTGGTGGATGTATTGGATGAACGCCACAAATACGCCATCCTACTGAAGCACTTAAAGGTGCCCCGCGCACATAATATAGCGCTCGCCTACGCGACTTCCACCACCCCATACACAGCAGCGCTGGTAGCATTGGACCAGAGGTATGGGCGCATATGGGATTACGTGATCCAGGAGATCCGACACATCGACCGCTTACCCCCAGCAATAGACAATCGAGCACTGGACGACCTGTCCATCAGAGTGCAGTCCCTGGTAGGGATGTTGGGAGCGCAAAGAGAGAAGGGGAGGCATGAACTTTACGCCAACTCAAATGTGGAAAGGATTCTGGAGAAGCTGCCGCCCGCTCGTCAGGAGCGCTTTAGGCGGCAGAGGGACCACAGAGACCCGAATGGCCCCGAACCGAACCTCCTCGATCTAGCAGACTTCCTGGCGAGAGAAGTCAGCAGCCTACGGCTAGATACATTCGGACGGAGCACCCCTGGCTCCAGAGAAGGAACCAGACGACTAAATGATGGAAGAAGATCGGTGACCGTGATGCACCAATCGGAGTCAGTACCGAGCAGCAGGAGCCACAGTACCCCCTCCAGAACGGAGAAGTGGAAGATAGTGTGCCCCTACTGTGAGAAAGAACACTGGCTAGCGCAATGTGACTCCTTCCCCAAGCTGAACGCGGAGGAAGCAAGTCAATGGATAAAGTCCAACAAGCGCTGCTTTCGCTGTGCGCGCTCACACATGGCAGCCGAATGCCGCTTAAAGAAAAGGTGCACCAAGTGCGATGGAGCCCATCTGGACATACTTCACGACAGTAACAGACGGCGCCCTTCACCCGCACCATCCAGCCGCAAAGCGAGCGTCATGTACATCGATCCCGCCAGCAGCAGTGGAGCCCGAGTACTCCTAAAAGTAGTGCGTGTGACACTAAGCTACCAGAATAAAGTCCTGGACACTTACGCCGTCCTCGATGACGGGTCAGAGAAGACCCTGCTGCTCGCCTCCGCTGCGGCCCAGCTAGGGCTACGGGGAAGCGAAACCCAAATGACAATTCGGACAATAAGACGAGATTTGAAGACGATAAAGGGCGAGAATGTCTCACTCTCTATCGCAGCAAGCGGCCAGCCTGAGCGACGGTACCAGATTACAGACGCTTTCACCAGCCAAGAAATAGGACTGTTGCGGTACACATACCCCGTCGCCAAGCTGATGGAGAAATATGCACATCTGCGCAAGTTACCGATCCCGCTCATAGACAATGCTATGCCGACCCTGTTGATAGGCTCCGACCATGCAGACCTCATTGTCCCGATAGACCGGGTTCATACCGGACCCCGAGGCTGTCCTGCAGCAGTCGAGACCCGTTTGGGATGGACTCTCCAAGGCCCGCTCGCCAAATCTCTCAACCGAAGTACAGCCACTAGATGTCTCCACTCCCGAGTCACAGAGGGAGAAACCGCACTCCTGCAACACGTAGAGCGGCTATGGACCTTGGAACAAATGCCCTTTAAGAACGGAAAGAAAGACATTCGCTCTAAAGATGACATTTACGCCATTCACCTCCTCGAGACAGGGACCAAGAGAGTCCCGGTCAACGGCGTGTTGAGATACGCCACGCCACTCCTGCGGCGAGAAGGAATGCCTACTTTCCACGCCAAGACAGACGCCACAGAACGGTACCTGCTGAACACGGAGCGGCGCTTAGCCAAGAACCCCGCCCAAGAGAGTGTATACCGCGCTGAGATTGAGAAGCTCATCACAGCGGGACACGTCACAAAGATGGACATTAAAGAGGCTGACCAGACCACTGAATCGTGGTACGTGCCCCACCACAAGGTCCATCACAACGGTAAAGACCGCATAGTATTTAACTGCAGCTACCAGATCGGATCCCAAAATCTGAATAAAGAGTTACTGCCCGGTCCCACACTCGGCCCCTCCCTACTCGGCGTTCTACTCCGCTTCCGCCAGGAAAAGGTGGCCATCAGCGGGGACATTAAAGGAATGTTCCTGCAGGTGAGATTAGTAGAGGCGGACAAGCCCCTGTTACGGTTCCTATGGAGAGAGAAGCCAGGAGATGAGCACCCAGCCATCTACCAATGGGAAGTCCTCCCCTTCGGAACGACGTGCAGCCCCTGCTGTGCTACATTTGCACTACAGAAACATGTAGCAGAGGACCCAGCAGCGGACGAAGAGGTCCGACACAGCGTAAAGAACAGCTTCTACGTAGACAACTGTCTACAAAGCCTTTCAACCCAAGAAGAAGCCGAGGCTCTCCTGATTAAACTCCGCGCCTCATTGATCAAAGGCGGCTTTGATCTCAGGCAGTGGGCCAGCAGCGATCCGCAAGTACTGCGCAGCCTCTCCTCCGAGGACAAGGCAGCCAGCAGCGAGACCTGGATGGCTACAATCCCGGGAGAAGCCCAGGAGATGACCCTGGGATTGGTGTGGCGATTCAAAACAGATTCGCTTCACTACAGACACAAGCCCCTGACTACGGAGCAGGGAAGGCCGGCGGCGGCGCCGACCACCAGACGGAGTGTGTACACAACACTCGCCCGACAATATGACCCGCTAGGATGTATTCTACCGTACACCACCAGGGCAAAAATGATTGTACGAGCATTGTGGGACAAGGACCAGGGCTGGGACGACCCCATTCCCGCACACCTTGCATCCACCTGGAGAGAGTGGGAGATGGAGCTCCACTCACTCCCAGGCGTTAATATGCGCCGAAGCTACTTCCCACCCACGGTGAGGCCAGAGACATGTAAAATGGACTTACACGTCTTCAGTGACGCCTCAGAGGTCGCATATGGATCAGTAGCCTACTTGCGGGCCCAAGACCAGGGGGGAGAGATCTACACAGCATTTGTCCTCGCCCGCTCGAGAATAGCCCCACGCAAGCAACAATCTATCCCACGTCTAGAGCTCTGCGCAGCCCTAGCCGGAGCGCACCTAGCCACGCTCATCCAACGTGAGCTCACCATACCGGTGTCTAGAACAATCCTGTGGTCAGATTCCACGACGGTACTCGCCTGGATCAAATCGGACTCATGCAAGTACAAAGTCTTCGTGGGAGTCAGAGTCACCGAGATTCAAGACTTAACCGAAGAGTTAACCGGAGAAACAGAGTGGCACTACGTTGATACAAAACAGAACCCAGCTGACGTCATCACCCGGGGGATGCCCCTGGATGACCTCACCCGTCGCAATGTCTACAGTGACGGCCCCGCATTCCTAAGACTCCCGGAAGGACAGTGGCCCATGCCTATCCCGAGGGAAGCAAGTCCAGAGGAGGTGGAAAATAAGAAGTCTGTGTTCTGTGGATTGAGCACCGTAGCCTCCACCGACCCTAACATAGACGATTGTACGTCCATAGAGAGTGCACAACAAAGAACATTCCTGCGGTACCACCCGGAGTGCAAGTCCCCCGCTGATATGTCAGCAGCTAACTACGAGGAAGCAGAATTGCTTCTACTGCAGCGAGCCCAGAGAGACTCGTTCCCCGATGAATTGGCCTGTCTACAGGGAGGAAAGCCCGTCCCATCCGACAGCAGATTAACTCATCTGGCCCCCGAGAGCGACGCTCATACCCTCATCAGAGTGGGTGGTCGCCTACGCAGAGCCCCCAATCTACCGGATGACATTAAATACCCGATCGTATTGAACAGCCGACACAAGGTCACAGAACTGATTATAAAGAAATACGATGAGGATGTACATCACGCAGGAGCAGAAAGAGTCTTCGCGGAAATCAGACGTCGTTACTGGATCCTACAAGGAAGAGAGGCGGTACGACGCTTCCAGCGAACATGTCTAGACTGCCGCAAGTGGCGCGCGCAGCCCAGCATACCAAGGATGGCTGACCTTCCTCCATGTCGCCTCCGAATCGGTGACAAGCCATTCCACTCAACGGGTATGGACTGCTTTGGCCCGCTGCACATAAAGAAAGGAAGAGGAACCGAGAAGCGGTGGGGTATTGTATTCAAATGCATGACCACCAGAGCGATACACATCGAGCTTCTCCCGACCATGAGCACAGACTCATTCCTTATGGCCTTCCGTAGATTCACATCACGGAAAGGAAGACCGTCTACCCTATTGTCCGATCATGGGACAAACTTCAAAGGCGGCGAAAGAGAGCTGAGAGAGAGCTTCCAAGCTATGGGCCCAGAACTTAAGACCCACCTCGCTCCAGCACAGGTTGATTTCCAATTCAACCCCCCAAACGCACCCCACTTCGGTGGCACTTGGGAACGAGAAGTGCGCTCCATAAAGACAGCCCTGTACGCAGTACTTGGGGCCCAGACTGTGGCGGAAGAAGTCCTAATGACAGTCCTCACGGAGATTGAGGGAGTACTTAACTCGAAGCCCCTCGGATATGTCTCCAGTGATGTGGCGGATATCGACCCAGTTACCCCCAACACACTCCTGATGGGGCGGCTAGATCCTGCATTACCCCAGACAATGTACCGGCCTGAAGAAGCGAACGGCCGACGAATGTGGAGGTACAGCCAAGTATTAGCCGACAAGTTTTGGAACAGTTTCCTACTGCACTACCTACCGTCTCTACAGACCCGCCAGAAGTGGGTAAAGGAGAGAGACAATTTGACAGAAGGAACAGTCGTCATGATTATTGATCAATCACTGCCCAGAGCTATGTGGCCGGCCGGCCGCGTAAGCAAAGTGATCACCGGTGCCGACGGCAAGGTCCGAGCAGCTGAAGTGCTCGTCCAGGGTCGCACTTACACCCGTCCCGTGGCGAGGCTCATAGAACTGCCTCGACTCCCAGACACAATCGATGATGACCATGACCCTACAACCCTATGACTTTGTGAAGTTGACTGACCCCTACAGCAAACCCTTATGTGTAAATAGACAACGCGATTAATCTGTCTCTGTTTAACTGATTAGGTCTGGGACCTATTCAGGGGGTGGCTGTTGTGAAGGGCCAGATTAAACCGAATATATATATTTATTTATATATATATATTTAATTGTATTTGTATATTCTCTAATATTCCCTGATATCCCTTGTATATTCCTTGTACAATATGCATTGAATATCCATTCTAGCCTACTGAACATCCCATAATAGTCTCCATTCTACTATTGGTCGAGACCTTGGTGCCAGGCTGCCATACCCCTCAGACCCAGTTCAAACGTACCGCTCCACATGTACGAACAAGTCCTAGTTCCGCGTAGGAATCTGGCTACCGCACCACTAATGGGACTATTTGTTCATAGTGCGTATATATACTGCGCTACTAAAGTAGGACTTCCTTTTCAGTCCAGTTTCTTACCCTCCAATAGAGTCACAGACGTAAAGCCTCCCCGCGACGCCACGTGTGGGAGTAAGGCCAAGTTCGCCTACCATCGGTATTGAGACATCGTGTATATTAATATTTGAATAGTCATATTTGGCACTATATCGTCGAGTTGGACGTAGTCTATTAAGCTAATAATAGTCTGTTAATATATAGTGCTTCGTGCGGTGAGAATACTACCGTAGTCAGTACCCCATCGTTTCGGGCAGAGAACTGGCTGCTTACCCAGGGTGGTTGACCCCACGTGAAGCTGCACCCGAGGAGCCCCAGAGCCGACGAGCGAGTGGACCTGTATACCGGATTATTCTACCGACGACAGCCCGCCTTCCCCGGCACGGATTATGCTTTGTATACTTTGATTATTCCATGGATAAAGACCCCCGACACTGCCGTGTGTTGGAACCCCCCCCCCTGGAGAGGACGCAAGGTGAGGAGACGCTCTGCAGGACGAGGTCGCTTCACGTCTCTCCTCCGTGGACCGGATGACGCCGGCCCACAAAGAGTCCACCTGCTTTCATCTGTGGTCCAAGGATCGCCGGCGCATTGAACGGCACTACAGTGGGTTCACCTGGGATACCCTTGGCCGGATGAGGCAGTCGGATTCTACCCCCCCCCCTTCCTACTCCTGTCGGCTTACAAGCGACCGGATTAACCCCCTCTAGTGTATCCAGTATATAATCATTAAAGTATCATTGCTGTTATTCCCTAAACTATTCCAGGTCGTATATGTACCACCTGCGCCTTCAGAGATTGGACATTCTCTATTGATATACCGACGAATACTCTTGCCATAAAAGTGCATACTAATTCCATTCATAAATGTGATTGATTTGATTAAGTGCTTGCTCTACACACCATCGCTGTGTAGAAATAAAGACCTATTTCTAATTCGTACATTTGTGTTGGATCCGTTTCATCTACGTGACAGTGTTCATCATAATATATTTATGCCGTGTACTGGGTGGCCGAATATTAAGTACAAAGGTAGTGGTAGTAAGTATCATATCTAGTAATACAGTCAGGGAATTGTACCCCTCAGTTACAATGACAGTGACACCAGCAAATGACCAGTTTGTGAAGCAGTATTCAATATGTGAGAATATCATGCAATTAAGATACGTTTTTGCAGCATCAACTGTTAAAAAAGGCCGGATTTGTCTAAAATTAACTAAATTAAAATTAATTGTGCGTTTAACTTTTTTGACATGTTTCTTAAAGGATAGGTTCGAGTCCAAGATGATGCTGAGGTACTTGAAATGGTAAACCAATTCCAGTTCCCCCCCCCCAGAAACACATTAGATCTAGTGATTCTGACTGGTCGTTTGCTAAACATCATGCATACAGTTTTTTTTGTATTTAGCAGTAGGCATGAGTTTTGCAACCAGTGTTGGACCTTGTTCATTGCATTTGAGAGGTTACATGAGATCAGGTCAGTTTTTTTACCATGTACAAAAATGACTGCGTCGTCAGCATACATCTGTACATTGAAGTCAGGGCATATGTCCGGCAGGTCATTGATGTACAGGGAAAACAGCAATGGCCCAAGGATCGATCCCTGCGGCACACCGACTGGATTGTCAAGATAAGGAGATTTGACACCATCAACCATGACACATTGTTTTCTGTTTGTTAGGTAAGACTTAAACCATTGAATTGTATCTGCAGAGAAATTGAAATGAGACAACTTTGTCAAAAGTACTTGATGGTTGACAGTGTCAAACGCCTTTCTAAGATCCAGGAACACAGCACCTACATATGGGTTTTTGTCCAACATATATTTAACCTTTTCAATAAAAACACAGTTTGCCGACTCAGTGGAGTGCTGAGCGCGGAAGCCAAATTGAAGTGGGTGGAGTGGGGTGTGACCTTTGTCCAGATGTTTAATCATAAGTTTCGACAGCCACTTTTCAGCAACCTTAGATATGGTGGATAGGATGCTGATTGGCCTGTAGTTGGCTACCGACATCCTGCTACCAGATAAAAAAATTGGTGTTACCGTGGCCACCTTCCAGGAAGATGGTACCTCCTTTGAACTGATCGATTGATTCACTAATATGGTGATAGGTTTTACTAGAGCGTCGGAGTGTGTTTTTATAAAATCTGTGTCCAGGCCATAAGTGTCCCTGGCCTTAGAGCGTTTCAGCGCCACAATGATTTTTCTTACCTCATCCTCTGTTATTTCCTCCAGCTCAAAGAGGGGCTTGGCTTCCACAGTTGGGCTGGGTGATGCACCAGAGGGGGCAAAGAGTTTTGTTATTTCCAATACACTATTTAAAAAATAATTATTAAAAGTACACGCCAGTACAGTGGGGTCTTTAATCAGGATGTCGTTGACTTTTAATTCCAGGATGTCATTTACCTGTTTGTTCTGTTTACCTAGTAATTTATTTAAGATATGCCATACCTTTTTACCGTTTCCTTTTGCATCTTCAATTACACTGATAAAAAAGTTGGCTTTGGTTTTTTTTAAGGTCCGAGTCACCTTATTGCGTGCATGGGTACATTTCTGCCTGTCTGTCGACAGCCCAGATTTCAGGCTTTGTTTAAGGAGTGAGTCCCTAAGCCGTAGTAGTGAACTGCAGCTTTGGTCCCACCAGGGGAGGTGATGCTCCTTCCTGGCCTTTTGGCTTCCCCTCCTGGAGAAAGAGGACATTATTTCCTTGATTTTATCTGTGAACAGACTACAGTTTGTCTCTGTGCTCTCAGAGGAAAGGGTCTCATCCCAGTTTATATTTTTAATAGCATCTCCAAAGCATTGTTGCATGTTTTTGGGGATGTAGTTAGAAGAGGAGTTTTTATTTGGTGCATTAAGGAACCGTTTTTTATTTAATTTCCTAGCGAAAAAAATAAAATTATGGTTTTAGCAATTCTGTCAGCTTTGTTTGTGAATAATAGGTCTATCCTGGTTTGGGAGGTTTTGGTTACTCTGGTCGGTTGCTCAATTAATTGTACTAGGTTATGGGCATCCATGGTTTGCTTGACATTCGGCAAATAACGACAGGTTCAGGAATCGAACCCGGGTCGGCCGTGTTGCGGCTGAGCGCGCTATGTGGTTCGCCACTGGGGCGCCCTCTTGAGGTTCTTTCTAATCCGTTTATCGTCCCAATTTATGTTAAAATCTCCTAGAATAATGGTCTCTTTATTAGAGTCACAGAAGCTCAACAGGAGCTTTAACTGATCATAGAAATCAATTTTGGCTGTTGGTTGTCTATAGAGGCAAATCAAAAAGAAGGACATTTCATTTGACAGAGTGATTTCTACACCAACACAATCGAGATTAACATCAGTTGACCAAACAATTTCTTTGCAGGCAAGGGTGTTCTTGATATAGAGTAATACACCCCCACCTTTGCCCTTAATCCTATCCTTCCTGAAAACATTGTATCCTGGCATGGATACAAGGGCTTCTGGAGAAGACTCTTTTAACCAGGATTCCGATATACCTAAACAATCAATATTGGAATCAAGCAATAGATGCTCTAACTCAGGGGTGCCCAACCTTTTTTGAACCAAGATCTACTTTTTAATTTACCACCTATGCCGAGAGCTACCAGCCAAAATTGTATATTGTAAGCCGTCATTCGAGGCTTTATAAAAGCAGCATAATGAACACAAATCTGTCAGAGCCGAGTCCGACCTCATCTTAAATAACAAACAGCAGAGGCAGAGTTGATTTTGGAAAAATATATATATTTTTTTTATAATCTAATTGTATTAATCGAGATCTACTTGAAATCAGCCCGCAATCTACCTGTCGGTCGCGATCGACTGGTTGGGCACCACTGCTAACTGTTCACGTTTGTTACCAAGGCTGCGAATATTTAAGTGTCCACAAAAAAGTCCCTTTGGCTTGCATCGTGGATCCCAAACAAATTTGGAATTGTTGAGAGTATAAAACAGTTTGGTGCAACGATATTTTTTTAGAACTGGATTTCTGGATTTTACCTCTGGTTCATTTGCTAAAAGGCTATCCTGTATGCAGTGGTCACCAACCCGTCGATCTTGATCGACTGGTCGATCTTTGAGACTGTCCCTGTAGATCTTTCCCTGAAAAAAAAAAAAAAAAAAAAAAAAATATATATATATATATATATATATATATATTTTTTAGATCTTACCCTGAGAGTCCACATTACAGTTCTACTTTTGTTTTGATGTGAAAAGTGATGCTGCACTTAGCACTGACTGAGAAAGTACACATACAGTTCTACTTTTGTTTTGATGTGAAAATGATGCTGCACTTAGCACTGACTGCACTTAGCACAGACTGAGAAAGTACACATTACACTACAGTTCTACTTTTGTTTTGATGTGAAAAGTGATGCTGCACTTAGCACTGACTGAGAAAGTACACATTACAGTTCTACTTTATAAAATGCTAATTGTAAATATGTTTGTCAATGTTAATAATATGAGAAAGTCCACATTACAGTTCTACTTTTGTTCTGATGTGAAAAGTGATGCTGCACTTAGCACTGACTGCACTTAGCACTGACTGAGAAAGTACACATTACAGTTCTACTTTATAAAATGCTAATTGTAAATATGTTTGTCAATGTTAATAATATGAGAAAGTCCACATTACAGTTCTACTTTTGTTTTGATGTGAAAAGTGATGCTGCATAAGATGACTGCACTTAGCACTGACTGAGAAACTTTGACGTTTTAATGTTGGACCAAAGCATTGCATGTAATTAGAATACAGGCAAATAAAAGTAATTTTGTTTAAAGTACAATCTTGGCTGTCTTTTTCTCTCAACGCTTCAATAGGTAGATCTTGCCTTCACCAAAAAAAAAAGTGATCTTGGGCTTAAAAAGGTTGGTGACCACTGCTGTACAGCTAAAGAAGCATGGGGTCCATACATGTTTGTTGCTAGGCACATTGGACCCTGTTGATGTCAGTAATTAAATGTATTTTCTAAACCATTTGGAGCTGGGCTTGTCAGCTGGGAGGCCACCAGAGTGTGATTTCGACGGTGCTGTGGAGGAGGGATGGGTGGGGGGCATATCGCTTTCTGGGGCAGAGTTGGTGGCTGCGGGGCCTTGCGTATGATAAGGGGGGTGAGTTTAATTCCAGCGCTTATCAAGTCATTCATGTCGTTAGTGAATTCAAGGAGAGAATGATGTGGCTTCATCTTCACTGTCCTCCCCATTGTCATTGATGGACCTCTCTGTCGCAATCTCCTCCCGGAGATTGTTGTGTTCTTCAGTTGTTCTGATTCCATCTCCATCTGCCTCGCTGTCAGTGCTGCCAGCTGAGAGTTGGGTAAACCTCGGCAGATAGGAGTTGTTTGTCTATTGTTTGGGAAACTTGTGTTCCGACCTTGTGCGGAGGCACGCCAAGCATGTAGAACACATTGGAGTAGAACAGTTGCATTTTTTCCTATTGCTAGGTTTTAGTGAGTTTTTCCTTACCTTCGTGTGGGGTATGTCTGGGAGTGTTGCATTTTATTTTGCATTTATTTAAAAAAATGTTGACTTTATGGTGTTCTTGTTTTGTTCTTGACTTATTGTGATGTTTCTTCTTGACTTGTTTAAAGAAGACATGTCCGGCCCATGGGGACATTAACGTGTGTTGTCGGGCCTTACAAATAAATTTGATTTGATTTGACTTCTTCAATCATTATTTAAAATGAAAATGAAATATAATAATAATAATAATAATAATAATAATAATAATAATAATAATAATAATAATAATAATAATAATAATAATAATAATAATAATAATAATAATAATAATAATAATAATAATAATAATAATAATAATAATAATAATAATAATAATAATAATAATAATAATAATAATAATAATAATAATAATAATAATAATAATAATAATAATAATAATAATATTAATATTAATAATATTAATAATAATAATAATAATAATAATAATAATAATAATAATAATAATAATAATAATAATAATAATAATAATAATAATAATAATAATAATAATAATAATAATAATAATAATAATAATAATAATAATAATAATAATAATAATAATAATAATAATAATAATAATAATAATAAATAAATAAATACTAACCTTCATACTGTATTTTACTATTATGCACCTTGCCTATTACTACTACCTACTATGGTAATGTCTATACTACTATACACTCAAGACTGTAGCACTCAAGTTCCACACCTTTACCTTTAGCTGCCAGAGTTGTACACAACTTGTAAGTCGCTTTGGATAAAAGTGTCAGCTCAATGACTAAATGTAAATGTAAATACAGAATGTTTATTGTCATAGCGCCACCATCAGGCCAAATGGCACCAGATTTGACACTCTACTCCCTTGGGTCCTCAACAATAGTGAACAATAGTGAAGTCGATGAGCAGTTCTCCCAGCGAGCTGTGGTGTTCCACAAGGAAGCATACTAGGACCGCTACTGTTCCTAATTTATGCAAATGACATGTCGTCAGCTTGTGACTGCAACTTGTTCCTGTTTGCGGACGACTCAGCCTTGCTGGTCTCTGACAAGAACAAGTTACAGGTTGAAAAAACCCTCAGCTCGGAACAAGGCAAAATCTGCATATGGCTTGCCGATAACAAACTATCATTACACATGGGCAAAACAGAGTCCATTCTCTTCGGTTCAAATACAAACTCAGCAAGACCGACGGCTTCTCAGTTACAGTGGGTGACAATATTGTCACAAGGAAAGATGAAATTACCTACCTGGGTTCCATCCTAGAGGCAAATTTTTCCTGTGACAAAATGGCATCCAATGTAATAAAAAAAAGTCAACCAACGAACTCGATTCTTGTACCGGATCTCCTCTCTGGTAAACAAGAATACCCTGAAGACTCTGGCAGGAGCACTCATTCAAGGGTACTACGACTATGCTTGCACCTCATGGTACCAAAGCACCTCAAAGGCACTAAAAACCAAATTACAAACATCTCAAAACAAACTGGTCAGACAGTAGGGGCGGATTTAGGATTGTAGGAGATCCGGGGCTTAGCCCAGATGGGCCCCCCTTCTTTTTTTTTCTTTTTTTTTTAATTTTAAATTTTTTTAAATTTTTTATTTAATTTTTTTAATTTTTTTGGGCAGGCAAGGGGTGGTTTGGAGGGGCTCAGGCACGACCCCCTCCACGACAGATTTTTTTTGAATTTAATGAACCTGTACGTGCAATTTCCTGCAATATAGAGCCTTCAATCTTGACCAATAAAGCTGCTCTTTTCACTATAAAACTCAGTTAACCATAACGTAGTTATGGTTAGATTTATATATTGGGCGGGGGATATATCATATTTTTCATATAATCAAAAAGTGGTGGAGCAAGATTATACCTTTGCTCCCCCAAGTTCAATAGTGGGAGAGCAGAGATGCTCCGAATGCTCTTATGGCCAGGCGTCTATGATTCACTGATACAAAGTAAAATAGTGCAGTGCAATAAAATAGTTAGTAAAATAGAATAAAATAATGCAATAGTGCATTGCAATAAAATAGTTATCATCGTATTTAATCGGGAGGCCGGTAAGGAGTGCATTACAGTAGTCGAGTTGGCTTGAGATAAAGGCATGGATCTGGTTTTCAGCGTCCTTTTGATTTATAAATGGCCGTACTTTAGCTATGTTTCTAAGGTGGAAGAATTATGTTTTTGTCAACTTGTTGATTGTGATTTAAAGCTTAGGTCTGAGTCTACCATAACACCAAGACTTAACTCACTCAAATACAGTTAGCAGCTGGATAGACCACAGATGGAAATTAGCTTCTGCTAAATCTGGTGCAAACATATTTTCATGTAACAATGATGAATTGTAAAAAAAAAAAAAAAAAAAAAAAAAAAATTTAAATAGATTCGGGGCTTTTCAGAATACATCCGGGGCTTGAGCCCAGGTAGCCACCCCCTAGCTCCGCCCTGCTTGACCTGACTCCTAGAACCCACCTCACCCCTGCCCACTTTGACAACCTATAGGATGGCTTAGAGTAGACGACAGAGTACAGCAACTT
>NC_140172.1:109024388-109135649 GCF_963971535.1 Notolepis coatsorum | reverse complement strand
ATCCCATGATGTAATTTATCTCCTGCCGAGTCCTGCGGAGAGTGAGGATTATAAAATGAACATGTTTTAAAGTGTGATGCTGTGTCATTTTAACAGCAGATACACTTTCTTAAATTCCATTGTCCCCGACAGTGCGGTGTGACGGGGAGCTCGGACGGGAATCGGGATGTGTTTGGCTGGTGTTATGATAGCATTAGCTGGAAAGATAGCTAGTTGGAACAACATCCGCTTTTAACGTTACATCAAATCAGATGATCGCCTGTCCTTTCTCCAGGACCTAACACTGTCCGTGACCGTCTATCAACAATAATGCACCCACGGTGAATTGTATTTAAGTTAAGTAGCTACGGACTAGCGTTAGCTGACTATTACTAACGTTATCTTAATGTCACTGCGGGAAGGCGAGCTAGGTCAGTTAGCTTAGCTTGATAACGTTACCGTGTCTAAAGTTGGTGCTATTCACATAATCCAGCAATAATGGCTGCAGACCTGCAAGCAAAGTACAGCAAGTGCCAAAGGATAAGAGTCTGAGGCGGAGTTTCAAAAGAGAATGTTGAATATTTATTTTGCATCAAAAACCACAACATGAACGTTCTATCTGCCACTAGCTTACAGACTGAATAGGGTATATCTGCAGAGCCACTGAGTAGCGAGTGCAACACCGTTTAATGTCCGTGTGGATCATTGGAGTAGGGTATATCTGCAGTGCTGCAGTCCATACTCATTGATTAATGATACTAATACAAATCTATACAATCACCTGTTGTTGAATAAATACCATACGTTCTAGTTATTACTAAAAAACAGTATAACAGTATCTGAAAAAAAAAAAAAGTATAATTTATATAATAAAAAAAAAAAAAATGTATGCACTGGTATCGGATAAATATCGGTATCGGCCGATACCCAAAGCTTAGGTATCGGAATCGGATCGTAAAGGGAAAAATGGTATCGGAACATCTCTAGTACCAACTAAGGACAATTGTTTTACAAGATATCAAGACATCATATCACGTTGTGTTTTGGACTGGAAAACTATATAGTCAAATACTGTTATACCATCAAATTATATCGCCCAGCAGCCCTATGTGAGGCCTGTCTGACATTGTGGTGGGCCTCCCACAAATAAACCTGTCTAGGAAACAGCCATTTTCACAGCTGAAGTTTGGATCTACTGTATATCACCTACACAGTCAGTGGCGGCTGGTGAAGATTATTCTAGGTGGGGCGGTGCCATATTAAATCAGTTTCAGTAACTACAGAACAGTATATATTGTTATAGAGACTAACTTTTTTGCTGCGGTAGAACATTACTACGAGTTGGAAGAGCCGTCATGTGGCACAAGCCCTTTGAGAAGCTTTGTGGTCCGGGCTTGAATTTTCCATAAATGTGTCCATATAAATCAATTTTGTTAGATCCAACACTGTCTGAATGTTTCTTGTGATTATTATCAATTTCCGACAATGACAACTGAAATCCTGTCTCATCTTGAGTCGCTGCGACAATCATTGATGTCGTCATCAGTCATATTATATCTATGCACTGGTGTGTTAGGAGGTGCGCAGACTGATGACGACATCAATGATTGTCGCAGCGACATTATATCTACTATGCATCAGTGACTCTGCTTGGGGCGCTAGAGAAAGCGCCCTTCATGCATCATATTTGAAGACTTTGATTGGCTAAATTTAGTTGCTATGTTACCCTGTGAATCTTTCAATTGGCTGCGTTGTGAAATTTCTAGCGAGAGAAGAGGGAGGGGGGATGAACAGGACACAAATAATTATTTATATTTGATATATTACACGTTATTGTGCATTTTAAACACAAACGTACTTAAAATTTGTAATTATTTATTTAAATTTTTTTTTAAATTTTTTGCGGTCGAAATCTACTACCTTATTATAGAAAAATCCAAAACCACTTCTTTCTCTTTTCTTCTTCTTTCCACCAGTTGGGGGCGGCACCCTAGCGCCCTCTATGGACCAGCCACAACTGTACACAGTGATATACAGTACATTGCCTTTTGTAACTGAGGGGTACAATCCCTGACTGTATTAATAAGTATGGTATCATTAAACCACTACTGTCTTATGTACATTACTACTGGCCATACAGTACACAGGTATCTTATGATGAACACTTCCCACAATGACTCGGTTCCACACAAAACTGGATTTAAGTATTTATTAGCAGCAATGATAGTACATAATATACTTTACTTTGGATGCGCTTATAAGGCAAAGGAATGTGCGTAGGCAAATCAATAACGTATGTCCATTCTCATATTACGCAGGAGATAATAATACAACCTGAATCTTAGGAATTATATCTATGGTACTCTGGTAATATAGCGGGAGATACTGGTAGGGTCCCTCCGGTCGTAAGCCAGCAAGGGGAGAGGATTTGTCGGTAGTAGAGTCTGGGTCAACGATGATAAAGAGACTCCAAGTACAGGAGACGGTGCAATAATATCTTGATCCGCAGACGAATACAGCTGTTCTCCGTAGCATGCAGCTCCGCATGGAAGAAAGCTAGCCGGCCTCAGGCTTCTGAGAGGCGGGCTCGACGTGGCTCCTCACAGGGTAAATCCCACACAATTGTGGGTGTAGGCGATTCTCCGCTCCATCAATTACAGGACCAAAAGCAAATATAATCCAGCCGAAAAGGGCTATGCAGTCGTCGGTAGGTTATCCAGTGTACATGATCCACACGGTCCTCGTCTAGGGCCCCTCGGGTGAAAGCGCCAGGGTAAGCAGCCCAGCCTGGATAAGCACACTAGCTGGTACGAGGAAACGTTGGTGATGCTGGTCACTGTAGAACGGTAGCCGCACGATACACTATACATAAATAGACTATTACTGACTTAATAGAATAGGTCGAACTCGACGGTACAGCGTTAAACTCTGATACTTCAGTTATTAATTCGTGCGCAGTCTCAATGCTCTATTTGGGGCCAAACAGGCCATACTTCACCGCACGTTGTATCGTGGGTGAGGCTTCAACTTATTGGGTAACACTACTTCTGTATTCACCTGCGCCGTATTTATACGTTAGGTGAACAAACTAGTACCAGCTTTATTCCTGTCTCATATCCTTGCGCAGAACCGTTCATGTCCAGGCAAGTCCTTGGCGGTGACTTTGAACCAGACCTTGGAGGTATGGCAATGGCGCCTGGTGGACCGCTGTCCAATAGGAGAACGAAATACTATGGTCTGTACTAGGCTAAAGGGATATTCCGTGTATATGTACAAGGAATACACAAGGGATATCAAACGATATACAAATATTATGCAATATATATCAATCAATAAATATATATATTCGGTTTAATCTGATCCTTCGTAACACCTTTAATGAAGGTAGTAGCTGTACGTTGAAGCTTAGCTGTAGACCTAGATGTGTAAACGGCATCAATCTGAACGTGCAGATATGTCTTCTCTTTTTATGGAATTTAGTTTGACCTTGAATGCTTAACAGAGTTTAGACAGCTGTGTCACCTGCTTTTTAAAGAACAACAGACATTTTGATGAAATGTGCCTAAGCAAAATTATTAAGACAGGTTGTAGGGGGGGGAAAAAACCTGCTGATGTAGCTTTAGTTTAGACGGTAAACCATGTTCAGGTGTGGTTAGCTTGTTTTGCTCAGGTCTGGTACAGGAAGCAGGCTGGCTGGCAGAATCGGAAAAGGTAGTTGGCCAGGCTGACTGGGTGTGTGTGTGTGTAGGGGGCTTTCTGTCATCACCCCTCCCCCTCCCTCCGATTACAAATGACTTCTGATATTTTAGATTTAGACATTTTGTTACTATTGTGTTTTGACCCAGATGATTTAATCTACTCGTGGGAAGTGTTTTTGAGACTTATCTCTCATTGGATGAACAGTCCAAGAACAAGGGAATAGATAGACACACTCCTACGCACAGCTGTCTTTATGTCTGTACGTCATGCCCTGCTAAACACCTCTGCCCAAGAGAGCAAAAAGCTGTCATCCGACATCCGTGACCAAATTAGTTTGAAAGGAAATGTGGCTTTAACGTTGAATTGGGTGTATACAAAGTATCACTAATAACCAGAAGTTAAGCTCGTCTGAACATTTATGACTTATGGACTATAATTCTATGTCTGTTGCTTAACACATTGAGTGCCAGCAGGGGGCGCACGATTTATCGCTTGAATGCCAGCCTTTTGGGACTGATTTTCTGATATTTCATGATTTTTGCGGAGCTATTTCTATATTCTATATTATGGCTGTGTCTAATACGCCCGTCGCTTATCAATGACTTGCTTGCAGTCAACATGTACGAAACGGATAGTTTTTTCATCGGTACATTTCCGTTTTATACTGAAGTTTTTGGAAATTTCTAGAAAAAATAAAGATTCCGCGGAAATAGCCATTTACTGGAATACACACAACACGTTGTCATTTTCCGGCTGATTTATGAATAGTTTTCAAATAAACGCTAGATTATCGATAGTATATGTGTACTTATGCACGCTATCGCCCGATTCTATTAACGCCATTATTTTTTAAATTATTATAATTTTTTTTACTAGACTTCACTCAGGTGTATTATTGATGCTCTCATTGATACTATGTTTGTTTCTGAAGTGTGTGTGTGTGTGTGTGTGTGTGTGTGTGTGTGTGAGAGATATAGAGAGAGAGGGGGGTGAGAGATGAGGAAGGGGCAAGAGAGAAAGAGAGCTGGGAGAGTGTGTGTGTGTGTGAGAGAGAGGGGGGTGTGTGATTACTCAGCCCTTGTGTGGTTGAATGTAACAAGTTCGTAACAACGTTTTATTTCCCCTATTATTTCATGCACACTTTATTCATTGTTTTAAATTATTATTTTCTTTTAAGTTATTTTGTGCATCACTCTGTTTTGAATTTGATGCAAATTTGCAATGCATGAGGGTCATCCTTTTGTGTTAAATGGCTGCATAAAGCAAGCATTTGTTGACTCTCATGTTGATAAGAGTATTAAAACTTGGAACTTGAACGATCCGTTTAAGGTAGATAAAAATAAAATGCGATTAATTTGCGATTAATCGCGGACAATCATGCGATTAATTGCGATTAAATATTTTAATCGATTGACAGCACTTAGTGATGCACGATATATCGGCCGCCGATATAATATCGGCCGATATGGCCGTTTTTTTTACCGGTCCGATATCAAGATAGGGCCGATATAAAAAAAAACATTTTTTATTTTTATTTTTTTTATACATGTTTTGGCCTTAAATAGTTTCAAAATATCAGTCATTTCTGAAAATAAGTTACAAAAGTAACAAAATTATGCGTTTTGGAAAATAGCTCTTTATTTGATTATCATAAAGTGTTTTCTATACAGAGATATCGACATCGGTTATCGGTATCGGCCACAATTTTCACATCGGTGCATCACTAACGGCACTAATATATATATACAATGGACCATGGTTCTGGAGGTCGTGGAGTAGAGTAGACATGGGATTTCGGTTTCGCTCATCCATCTTGAACCGTGGTACACCAGAGGACCGCTTCATCGGCGCAGATGAAGATGCCATTCCACTGTGGAATCCAGTCAGGCAACATTATTTTTGTGTGTGAAATAATACTAATAATTAGGGGTGGGAATCACCAGAGGCCTCACAATACGATATTATCACGATACTTAAGTCATTCAAAATATATTGCGATTAGCTGAGTATTGCTGATGTTAATATTGTGATATATTGTGATTTATTACCTTTTTTTAACTGCAAAGTAACACTGTCAATATGTTTTATCTAATCAAATAAAGTTTTCAGTCTGTTCATCTCACTTCAATAATTTTTATTGCAGCAAATGGGATTTTCTCAAGCAGACAGATGTCAACACTGTAATATGTGTTGCATGTACCTGACAAACTGAACTGTTTGTATTACAGTCATATTCCAACTTAACTGAATGCACACGTGTGTGTGTGTGTGGACTACTGTACTATTATGGGTATTGAAATTAACAATGCAACTTCCTTATACAATTTTTTTTTAATTTGTATTTTGCATAATAAAATATCGATACTTGGAGTCCTTGTATCGATACAGTATCGCCACGCAAAGTATCGCGATACTATACTGTATGATATTTCCCCCACCACTACTAATAATGCATTTTATTTAGAGAGCACACTTTAAAATACAATGTAATCTCAAGGTGCATGGCATACTAAATGAAAGTATACATCATAATACAACATTAGAAAGTGTGTGGTACCAGAAATAGCCACAGATACTAGAATCCAAAAGTTGCTCATAAAGGATCTCATAACGTGTTGAAATCCTACCCTCAAGTTTGTTGGCGGAGAGTAACACAGCCCGAGGAGTTGGGAGGGGAGGTATGAGAAGGCATTGATTAGCTAGGTCAGTAAACAGGCCAAGTGGTGCAGCAGCTAGCTTCCCAATTAGCAACACAATTCTTATAGTAACCAGCCAGTAGTCAGATTACTAGCAAATAGTAATATATGCACCATAGTGATGCACTTTAATAAACAACAAGTAGAGCTTTACAGAGGAGTTGACAGCATGTAAAAAAGCAGCAAGGTGCTCCCTGGCAGTAGACGACTGTCACACAGCTAACACTGCTGACTAGGCTGGCTAGCAGCCTCACTCGTACAAAGTCTGAGATCCAAGGTCAAATCAGCAGTCCAGGCGAGGGTTAAAGACGGAAATACATCCACAGTCCGAGGTGATCATCAGGTGTAGTTAGAGGGTAAAAATAGTAGATATTCCAAAGACTGGGTTATGTACAGAATATTGTTTATCTACAATATCCTATATAGTATATCAATAATATAGCATTAAATATAGGGACTGTCCAGCTTGCTTTTAACCTCTTAACTGGGCGCCCAGAAAAGTGGCAATTTTTAAACATGAGGACTGCATACTTTTTTTGAAACGCGTATATTTATACTTATATACACATGCATACGCCTGGTCTCTTTGAAAGATAACATTCTGAAGTTTCTGATACAATAAGGAAAGATCACTTTTAGTGCTAATGAAATAGAGTAACATAGGTCTGAACTTGAGTTGTAGAAAAACTTGTTACTCACGTTTTTCTGTAGTAGTTGCAATATCCAAATATAGTATTTAAAAAAAAATGGTATGAGCATGCCGGGTGCATAGCCTGAAGTCTTATGTAGTACATGTCCAAATTTCATAGAAATCCGTTCAGAAATGAGTGATTAGGAGCGATTTTGGTAAACTAAAAGAAAAAAGAAACTCCAGTAAACCATTTCCTCATTGACTTCAATTCATTCTGTGGTTTTTTCTCATCCTGTATACTCGCACCTTATACTTTTCACCTAGATCCCTGATTCGCAGAACGCCATGTGGGGTATCATTAGAAATCCACACTTATTGGCTACAACCCTGTCCAATAATTTTCGAGATCGCCAAATGATTGATGGAGCTAGAGCCCTGGGAGTCGGGTGGTAATAAAAAATGTTTAAACTCTGCTGTGCACTTTGGCGCACGCCTCACATATCGGCATGTAACACGAGAACCGTTGAGCGGATTTTGTCGCCTGTAAGGGCAATCGACAGGCAACAAATAGGGCTTTCTATATATATATATATATTGTATTAAAGATGCAGACCCGACGTGGCGGTGGGCAAATCGTCCTCAAGAGATCTCAGGGCCAGGTCGGTGCCAGTTAAGAGATTAAAGGAAGTCCATGGTAGTTGGCATTCTGAAAAAGAATCATAATAAAATACACAACATAATTTAAGATTATGTTAAACAACATGAATTGGTACTGTAGGCAAGCTACGGCCAACTATAACATTTGTCTAATATCAGGACTAAACCAGTAGCATAATTTCTTATGCTTAGTCTTCTTACTCAAGTACTATACTTAATTAAACTCTTTAAGTATTTGTACTTTACGTGAGTATTTAGATTTTAGGAAACTTTATACTTTTACTCGACTACATTTATCTGAACCCATCAGTTACTAGTAAAAAGATTTAGCATAGAAAACATGGCAAAAATTTATGAAGATATATACTTTCACATTTGAAGCTTGTCAACTTCAAGAGGACGTAATCAGAGCAGCATAATTGGACCACATACCACTTTAACACAACCTTTAGAGGTCAATGGATAGAGGAATGAATGCTCCCAATCACTGAAATAAAAAAACATAATTTTGTATACTTTACCGCCCAAGTCAAAGTCATGTTTATTGTAATTTTTCCATGTGACATGGAAGCACGAAATACAGTACTTCAGGTCTCGGTTATAGCCATTAAATACTAAATAACTAGAATAAATACAAAAATAAATACTGATCCTCATGATAGACATACAAACTGATTTAATAAAAATCCAATAAAAACGAATCATTCAGTAAAAAAACGAATTAATTAAATCAAACTAATTTGATTCACTGATTAAAAGAGTAGAATAGGTGTCATAAAGTTCAAATAGCAAATTTGAATGGAGGACTTTTACTTTTAGCAGAGTACTAATTTATCTGGGTATTTCTACTTTTACCTAAGTAAATTAACTGTGTACTTCTTCCACCACTACATACACGCCTCACAGCAAGAAGGTCGAGGGTTCGATTCCCGCTTGGGGACCAGGTTTCCACGATGCAGGGGGTGGGGGATCTCCCAGGCCTTTCTGTGTGGAGTTTGCATGCTCTCCCCATGCTCTCAAACCGGAGGGAAGGTCTGCGGAAGTTGCGGTGGCAGGTCTTGCCATTCTGTGGACCCCTAACTTTGCATTGTGATTACCTCCAGGGGGGGGGGTGAGGCTCCACTCCACACTCCACAGATGACGATAGACACCCAGTACAGCCATCAGTGAGTGAGGCACCAGAGCTGAGATGTGCTGCTGTGGGCAAATACCCGGGGCCCCTACTAGTCCCTCAGAGGCCCTTGTGAAACAGACACTGCCATCGTTTTCAGTGTCAAAAAAATACCTGTAGGACTGCCCTGTCTCTTTGTAAATATTTTGAATCAGTTTTGGAAAGTTGTACGTATAGAGAAAAGGGAGAAAGAAAAAATAATTGTAATTTTTGTGTTTTCGGCAACACATGATGAGTCGCAAAGCCACCCCGGCTGCTCTGTGATCAGGAAGGTCTCCCTTACATTTTGACACCGGGACTGGCTTTCAAAAAATTGGCATGGCACTGCCAACTGTTCAACTCTTTGATTTCTCTCCTATGATTCCGGAACACTGCTGTCTAAAAAGCACACATGGTGGCGGCATTATGCTGCCTTTGCTTTGTTCAGTGTAAACAAGCAAAGCCGGCAGAACGAGGGTTCTTCTTTACGGCAAGATTGCGTGATCTCTGTTTTTAAAAAGGGGCTAAGCCGTGTACTGTACCTTTTTAATCATGGCTTGTGCATACTACCTTTAATCAGATCCTGGTTCTTTTACAGGTGGTGGAGGAAACAGAAAAGGAAAAAGCAAAAAATGGAAACAAATGCTCCAGTTCCCCCACATAAGCCTCTGTGAAGAACTACGCCAGACGACAGGTATGGTGATTCCCTCTTGGTTACTACTCCTTATTGAGGCTCTGCTCTGGGATATCTTGACCATATACTGCATGCAGGGTATATTCCACATAGCCTACATTCTTAACCCATCATAACGTAGAATATAGGTCTAGTTTAGTTCAGTTTTTAAGTAATTATACACATTGATTTGTTAATTGTGTTTATTTTTATTATACAAGGCAGAACAACAGCGTAACTTTCTGCATTACGAGCTGGATCCCCTAATCGGAGGCCAAACAGCTGCTGGTCTTTTGTTGAGAAATCTCAACCACCACGACTGCTATGAAGCACCACTTGGTTCTCGTTTTTACTGTAAACACGTGGGTGTTTTGATCATTGCATACTAGTTCCAGCAACAACAATAAATAAAGAAACCGACTTCTCCAAGGCACCAGCGGTTATGAGCAGTTATGAGTTTACATTCAGTTCTCTTGGGGATTTAATGACCATGTTGTAAAGTGAAGGCAGCTGACCTCCGCTGCTCTCTTGGAGGGAAATCCCACCCATACTGTTCCCTCAGGACAAAAAAGTTGAATGCATCATTTTAGTGCCGTTGTTTTGCCTCATGTCTTCGATATCCCATTATCTACTCAAGATACGTTACTCAAATTGTCTCATTATTTCCCCTGTGCCAGGAAATTCATTATTTACCCTACTGCTATCTGTGTTTGGGCCACAAAGTAACAATCTTATATGTTTTGTTTGTGGGAATGGGCAGCTATTGGATGAGTTGACATGAATATGTGATGTTTTGTTTGTGGGAATGGGCAGCTATTGAATGAGCCGTCATGAATATGTGTTGTTTTGTTTGTGGGAATGGGCAGCTATTGAATGAGCCGTCATGAATATGTGATGTTTGTTTGTGGGAATGGGCAGCTATTGGATGAGCTGACATGAATGTGTGATGTTTTGTTTGTGGGAATGGGCAGCTATTGGATGAGCTGTCATGAATAATGTGATGTAGTCTTGGAGAGATTAGTTTAACAAGTTAGTGAGAGTCAATGATTTTGAATTTGTAGTCGTGAAACTATTAGTGAACATCTCAATTGGACACCTTTTTGATGGTGGGAAACTGTCAATAAACACTGTCAAACCGTGTTGGTCTTTCACAGTCTTGGGAGTCAGTTGGTGATTAGGTGGAGAGCCTCCACCGTGGACAGACCAAGTGAACTCTTTTGTAATCGTGAGGCTTGAGCTGCATCCTGTTGAACACATGAATGAAAGATAGGCGTCTTTGGTAACTTCTGTTTTTCTATTTGTCTTTCTTTCTTTAAATCTTTTATTTATTTTTTATTTTTTAAAGGCCCAATCAGCCCCACCACAGAGAATAAGACATAGGGATGGGATTGGGGACACATTGTATTCTCTAGTCTAGACTCTATTGACTGGGCTCTTGTTCAAAGGACAATCCCTAGACAACGGGTACATTTGAGTTTTTAAATTGTATTTGCTATTTTGTGGGAATGGGAAGCTATTGAATGAGCTGTCATGAATAATGTGATGTAGTCTTGCAGAAATTAGTTTAACAAGTTAGTGAGAGTCAATGATTTAGAATTTGTCTTCCATTAAATTACATCTGAATATTTCTTTAATATTTTGGCGTGATAATTAATTTGATACACAGCATTTCCAGTATCTGTTCCAGTAGATTCGTAGGCTACCTGTTGCTGTGTAAAAATGGCTCTTATTTGAATGGTGATGGATAGTGAGTGTCATGATATATATGGACTAACTTTTCTGCGATGGCCCTGTAGTTGTTTGTTCGCGCAAATAGTATTATCTCAGTAGGCCTATCCGCTGTCAAGGACTCGAGCAACTGAAACAACCACTTATTTTGCCACCTAATAATGTCACTAGGGTTGGGTACCGTTCACATTTGAACCGATACCGGTACCAGTTCCTGGATTTCGTTATCGATACCCAACGGTAAATTTTTCCGGTACTTAACTCTCTCTGTCTCTCTTTTTTTTTTTTTTTTTTTCAGAAGTCCAAGCTTCTCAATTTCAACACTAGTTATTTATTGTTGTACCACACCACACAAAATAAATAGCATGATCATGTATTGTGTTTTTAAAAACAAAAACCCAAGAGATGGGACAGTAATATATATATACTGTATATTTGTGGAAAAGTCTCCCTCTTGTCTAGTATATTACACTCTTATACTAAACATGTAAAGGTACAGAAATTTGGTACCGATTGATAGCGTGAATCGGTACACGGTAGTACCAATGTAATTTGGTCGGTACCCTTAAAAGTACAGAGTTCGGTGAGTACTTTCATTCATAAGAGTTGAAAATTAATGGTTTTGATGCACTGATTTAAAGGATAAACATTTTATCATTGGATGAATCGCTTAAGTGTAAGGAGCAGCTATACTGTTTTCTATGTTTGCTCTATACGTACATGCTGAACACATTTTCGACCTCATGTAACCTTTGCAAAGTCCATTTTCCCCGTTTTCTTTGCTCGCATTGTTTTATCCCATCCGTGTTGAGTTTCACTTTCGGTTTTGGCAAAATTGTAATGAGTCCGACCTCCTTTGATTGACAGGCAGCTAGCTTGTTAGATTGGAGATGGTATAGACCTGGGGAGTGAGGTTCCACCTGTGATTTCCCCCCATCGTAGCCACCCATTGAAGATCAAAACTATACGTATTACAGCTGTATTGTGTAGGTTCACAATCTTTGACAGTAGTATAGATTATGTTATTCTTATACTGTTAAAACCAATATGTTTTAACTTAGTCTTTGAGAAACACTATTTTCGGGTACTCCTTTTCTCCTACTGTGTGCTATGGCGCCAATTTCATGAACTAGTAGTGAAAATCTCCATTGGACACCTTTTTGATGGTGGGAAACTGTCAATAAACACTGTCAAACCGTGTTCGTCTTTCACAGTCTTGGGAGTCAGTTGGTGGTTAGGTGGAGAGCCGTTGTTGTAACTGACACAAAGCCCTGCCTCCACCGTGGACAGACCAAGTGAACTCTTTTGTAATCGTGAGGCTTGAACTGCATCCTGTTGAACACGTGAATGAAAGATAGGCGTCTTTAGTAACTTCTGTTTTTCTATTTTTCTTTCTTTCTTTCTTTCTTTCTTTCTTTCTTTCTTTCTTTCTTTCTTTCTTTCTTTCTTTCTTTCTTTCTTTCTTTCTTTCTTTCTTTCTTTCTTTCTTTCTTTCTTTCTTTCTTTCTTTCTTTCTTTCTTTCTTTCTTTCTTTCTTTCTTTCTTTCTTTCTTTCTTTCTTTCAATTTTTATTATAATTTTTTTTAAAGGCCCAATCCGTGATTCAAACATAAACAATTCTGGTAGCCCCACCACCGAGAATAAGACATAGGGATGGGTTATTGACTGGGCTCTTGTTCAAAGGACAATCCATAGACAACGGGTATATTTGAGTTTTTTATTGTATTTGCTATTTTGTGGCTTCTAAAGGTTTGCCTATGTTTATAATATTATTTGTAGACACTAGAGTAGGACAGATGTGTATTCCCATTTACAACGTGTTAAGAAAGTTGGAGAATTCTATATTATTTTCCATTTACAGATGGAAACTCTTAAATAATGTACATAAATATATCAAAGATTAATATGAAAAACAAAACTCAACAACAACTCTCAGTTGGTTCAAGACATGCTGCTTTTTCTAATAGAATTGTTACTGAGGAAATCTAATGGTCTTAATACATTTTGATACATTTTCCACAACGTTGTAGCTGAAAATTTCTAATAACGTTCACATCTCGTCTTCCTCTTCCTCTTAAAAGATCATACCAGTCTCATTTTGACTTCTCGCCATTACCGGAGATTGCCCTTGTGTTTGTATACGGTTTGTTTTCAGCTGATATCAGCTTACCTCACTAAACACCATTCAAAGCCATTAATGTTGAGAAGGGGTGGAAAATACTCCATGAGACTTGAAAGTAGTTTGAACGTTTTTGCCAGGCACTCAGCCTTCTGAAAACCACTATATGGTTTTTATTTTCGCTTCACTCTACTTGTAACTGAGGGGTACAATTCCCTGACTGTATTGAATAAGTATGGTATCATTAAACCACTACTGACTTATGTACATTACTACTGGCCATACAGTACACAGGTATATGAGATGAACACATCCACAATAACACGGCTTCACAACAAATACTTGTTTAGACTAATATTTATTAGCAGCACGAAGATTATCTTACATTACTTTACTTATCAAGATTGAGAGTTGCGCTTGTATGGCGAAGAATGTGCATGAATAGGTCAAGAGCGTAAGTCCATGAGCATATTACGCAGGAGATAATTAATACCACCTGTATCATAAGAATTATATCTATGGTACACTAGTAGGGCAGCTGGAGATACTAATAGGGTCCCTCCGGTTGTAGGCCAGCAGGGGAGAGGATTTGTCGGTAGCGAAAGTCTGGGTCAACGAGGAATAAGGAGACTCCAGGTACAGGAGACAGTGCAATAATCTCTTGATCCGCAGACGAACAACAGCTATTCTCCAGTATGCAGTGCAGCATGGGGGAAAGCTAGCCAGCCTCAGGCGTCCTAGAGGCGGGCTCGACGTTGCTCCTCACAGGGTAAATCCCACACAATTGTGGGTGTAGACGATTCTCCGCTCCATCAGCTACAGGACCAAAGCAAATATAATCCAGCCGAAAAGGGCTCTGTAGTCGCCGGTGTAGGTTATCCAGTGTACATATCCACACGGTTCTCGTCTAGGGCTCCTCGGATGACGGCACCAGGTTAAGCCGCCCAGCCTGGATAAGCACACTAGCTCGGTACGAGGAAGCGTTGGTAATGCTGGTCACTGTAGAACGGTAGCCGCACGATACACTATACATAATAGACTATTACTTAATAATAGAATAGGTCGAACTCGACGGTACAGCGTTAAACTCTGACACTTCAGCTATCAATTTGCACGCGGTCTCAAGGCTCTATTTCGGGGCAAAACGGGCCCACTTCACAGCACGTTGTATCGTGGTGTGAGGCTTCAACTTGTTACTAAGATTAGACTACTGCTGTATTCACCTGCGCCGTATTTATACGTTAGGTGAACAATCTAGTACCAGCCTTATTTCTGTCTCGTATTCTTGCGCAGAGCCGGTCATGTCCAGGCATGTCTTTGGCGGTGACTTTGAACTAGACATTGGGGTTATGGCCGTGGAGCCTAGGGGATCGCTGTCCAATAGGAGAACGAAATATTATGGTCTGTACTAGGTAAAGGGATATTCCGTGTATATGTACAAAGAATATACAAAGGATATCAGACGATATTCAAATACTATACAATATATCTCAAGTAATAAATATATATATTCGGTTTAATCTGATCCTTCGTAACACTACTAGAAGAAGCCTTGCACGTCAATGCAGCATTCAGCTGGGTGCGCTTGTTATTAAAGGGGAACGTCATCCAGATCAATAATTACAATATGTTATTTCCATGGCCTAGGAAAGTTCATTATTTTGTGAACATGAACTACTCTCTCCCAAAGCCAGAAAACGGAGAAGTAAAAGTCCTTTAACCATTATGAACTATCTCTGTCTCTCTCTCTGTGTCACTCTCTCACACACACACACACACACACACACACACACACACACACACACACACACACACACACACACACACACACACACACACACACACACACACATTCAAAGAGACTAAGTGCATTTGAACACGGAGCCTGCTAAAATCCATGCAGACAGACCGGCAGACAGACAGGCAGGCAGGCAGGCAGACAGACAGACAGACAGACAGACAGACACCATGCTTCTTATTGTACCACAGAGGAAACTGTGGCAGGGCAGAAGGAGGAAGTGCAGTCTTTGCTGCTGCTGCTGTTGTTGCTGCTGCCTAGTTGAACTCGCTCCACTGAGTTCCAGCAGCAGACAACATGGCCATGTTAATTTGAATGGGTCACCGGTCTAGGACAAAAAGCAGCGCCAGACTTTCTGCTGCGGGGCTAGGTGGAAGCACTGGTACGGAGGGGGAAGGTTGGGAGTACCACATGTTTACTAGTAAGAATGTAAACATGTGATGGGGTTAGAAATACATTAGGTGGTGGTGGTAACTGCCTACTGTAAACAAACAAGCACAGGCTTTGTGATAAGTTGCAAACAATCCGTTTACAGGACACCCCGCCCCCCAACTCCTATGTTACTCGCTGCCTGGATAATGTGCTTCTTCAACCCGAGCACTGTAGCCGTTATCTTCGTGCAGTTACCTAGTGGCAAAGTTGTAAGCCAAGAATAGCAGGGAATGATAAAGTCTCATGTCAATTGGACTTGCCATGTTATGTCGTGTGAATTGGACTTACCATGTTATGTCGTGTGAATTGGACTTACCATGTTATGTCGTGTGAATTGGACTTACCATGTTATGTCGTGTGAATTGGACTTACCATGTTATGTCGTGTGAATTGGACTTACCATGTTATGTCGTGTGAATTGGACTTAACATGTTATGCCGTGTCAATGTTGTATATTTGGACATTTCGATTATGGCGACAATGTGCGGCCAACTGGTGTGATTGTTGTGAAGCATTGGCACACAGATATGTCGGCCTGGAAAATGTCATGTCCCTTGTCACGTGGGTTTTGTGAATAGCGCCACCATGAGTGCCAAATGACACAGAACTTTGCACACCTCCTTGCCTACCATGAAGCAAACACATATTTCATACTTGGTTCAAATAGGACAAGAAGTATACATGGGTACACATAATTTCCTGTTTACACGATGTGTTTTTCCTAAATTTGATTGGGTGTGGGGGTTATAGGATTTGGGCTGGGGGTTATAGGATTTCTGAATTACACATGTGAGGATGCTGGGCCCTAGATACCACACAGAATCGGGTGAACAGTCTAAGATGAGTCTGAGAAAAAGTAGGAAAAATAATAATATTACGCTGGGAATGGGATATGGCTGTGCTGCCACGCTGCCACGCATTAAACCAATGGAGTTGCTCACCTTGTTTGCAGGGCTATAACTATATATATTATAGCTATGGATGCAATACTATGGCCCATTTGACATTGAGTATCTATCGTTCAAGAAAAAAAAATTCCATCCATACATTCCCGTTTTATACCGTGGTGAATATAAGTATGGTTTTAGAGCGGTTTAGGGTAATTCCTGGGAGGCTAGTAATAGGCCGTGACGCATATTATATTTAATCCATACGGGCGGCTACGTGGCGTAGTGGGCAAGGCGCTCGCCACGAATGCGGAGACGCTGGGCTCGCCTGTTCGAGCCCAGCGCTCCACATTGCTTTCAGTTTAGCTGGTCGTTCATACTAATACACATTGGCCGTATTAGGGGGTGGGAAACTGATGGGTGGGGATCGGGCGTTGTGGACAGCGACTCCTACAGGTCGGTTGGTGCGCCTGCGCAGTAGAATCAGGAAGTGTCGGGGGCAGCGTGAGCCTCCCACGTGTTACTCCTCGCCACTGAGAGATCAAGCTGCGCAGGTGAAAAGATGCGACTGCTGTTACCTCAAGTACCGGAGGGGACTTGTGCTATGTATGACTTTGACATTGCAGCCGGCTTGTGGGAGGCAAGAAACAGCGTTCGTGACAGGGGAGGGTTGAATTGGATGATATGAAATTGGGATGGGAGAAAATATATAGAAAATGGGAGAAAAAGTGGATAAAAAAAAAAAATTATATTTAATCCATTGGCATTTCGTCCCTATACACGCTACAATAAAAAATTCAAATGCGTATGATCGGTATATTATGACCCATCATGAATGCATGAAAGGGGGGGGGGGGTCGTTTCTGATTAATTGATTGTCATCAACGGCATTCGTTAGTACAGCATATGCTGATCAGGGCGATGGCTATGAAAACAAGGCACGATCAAGCTGAAATTGATGTTAAATTGCTCTTACCTGTGGCCGGTGGGATTCCAAAAAGAATATTCCAATTATTTGATTGCCATCTGGTAGATCGTATGTCCATTTGGCCCAACGACATAACCCACCACAGAATAATGAATCGGGGGTCCCGAAAACTATTCAATGCGATCGGGTGAAGCCCTTGATCCAGGTTACTAGAAAAGTCCGCCCGGAGGAATCGACGCACAGCCTCATACACAGAGTCTCAAAGGAAGTGCAACATCGGCCGCATACCACCAGGCGGCGGTATTGGACTATTGCGATCTCAGACTCATTCCCTATGGTAACACTAGCCTTCCTGGATGGATTATGAATGGAAATAGCGAATAAAAGAAATAACAATCAAATAACGAGTATACTCGTTGTTGGCGTTCCAACGATTGGCGGCCAATAACGAGTATACATGTCGTTGGCAGTGAATGAGTTAATACGCTTTATTTGTTCATGGTTCATGCATTCATATCATCAAGACTAGATTACTGCAACAGCATCCTCTACGGCTCACCAAACACTATTCTCAATAAACTCCAATATGTCCAAAACTCTGCTGCCCGCATGCTCACCTCCACCCGTCGCTCTGATCACATCACCCCTGTCCTCCACGACCTCCACTGGCTTCCAATCAAATACAGGATACATTTTAAAATACTACTCATCACATTTAAAGCCCTCAACAACCTTGCCCCTCCCTACCTGTCCGACCTCCTCCACCGTCACACGCCCACCCGTCGCCTTAGGTCTGCAGATGCCAACCTCCTAACACCTCCCACGACCAAGCTCCGGACCTGGGGCGACAGGGCCTTTGCTGCTGCTGCCCCCTCCCTCTGGAATGCCCTCCCCAGCCATATCCGTGATGCAAACACCCTGACATCTTTTAAATCAGCCCTCAAAACCCACCTTTTCAATCTTGCTTTTGACCTCTAATTCTGTCGGTTTTATTTTATTTTGTCATGTATTATTTTTGTTCTGTTCTGTTTTGTTCTGTTTTTTTTTTTTTTTTGCCATAGTTTGTCTCTCCTGCCCATGTGAAGCGTCTTTGAGCACCTGGAAAAGCGCTATATAAAATAGATTTATTATTATTATTATTATTATTATTATTATTATTATTTTATTATTATTATTATTATTATTATTATTATTATTATTATTATTATTATTATTATTATTATTATTATTATTATTTGTATAGCACCTTTTCATACAAAACATGCAGCACAAAGTGCTTTACATAAAAAAATTAAAATAAAAACGGGAAACACAAATTAAACAAATAAAAGAAAGCGGGTAAACATAAAGTGCTTAGCGTTGCAGAGAAAGTGAGCCAGTTGAAAGATCGACTCATAAAAATACATTTAAAGGCATGTGGGAACTCCATGGTAAGAAGAAGTGGTGCTAGAAAAAGACAAGCGTTTGTGTGCCGTTTAAAGATGTCAACGGAGCCTGCCTCTCTAATATTTTTGGGTTTGCTGTTGGAGCCTGCCTTTTCTAATATCTGTGGGTAGGCTGTTAGAGGCTGCCTCTCAGTATTTATGGTTAGGCTGTTAGAGCCTGCCTCTCAGTATTTATGGTTAGGCTGTTAGAGCCTGCCTCTCAGTATTTATGGTTAGGCTGTTAGAGCCTGCCTCTCAGTATTTATGGGTAGGCTGTTAGAGCCACAGTTTGGGAGCATAGCTGAAAGCTGCATCTCCCATCTTCTTTTAGGTGGGGGTTTGAGTATCTAGAAAACCAGCAGTAGAGGATTGAAGGATTTGTGAGGGAACATAAAACAACAATGCATCTGTCATGTAAGCCAGTCTTAAGTTACTGTAGTAGTTACTGGTTTGAGAGGTTTATATACAAGTAGAAGTAGGCTACCTTAAGATCTATTCTAGATGATGCAGGGAGCCAGTGTAATGTAGCTAAGACTGGTGATGTGTTCTCTCTTTTTTTGTTTGTTTGTTTGTTTGTTTGTTAGTTAGCAGTCTAGCATTAGAGTTCTGGATAAGTTGCAGCCTCTTAACACTTTCAGTGCCCAGCAGGGGGCGCTCATTTAGTGCTTGAATGCCCACCATCCACTCCAATGTTAACGTTAATATCGCCTAATCTATGTTTTAAATTATGGCTATGTGTCTAATCTGCCCGTCGCATTATCAATGACCCATTTCCAGTCAACATTGTCGAAGCGGATTGTTTTTTTATCGGTTCATTTCCGTTTGATAGCATTTTGAAAAGCCCTCGTTTTCACGGAAAAAAGAAGAGATGCCATGATAATTGCCCTGAAATGTAATATTCTAGAATGTCGTCATTTTTCGGCCTATTTATGAATCGTTTTCAAATAAACGCTAGATTATCGATAGTATATGTGTACGTGTGCACGCTGGTGCCGCGCGCTGAAAATCGATTCTCTCAGTTCCTGATCGCTCTTAGAGTCAAACAGCCATATCACATTATAGGGGAAAAGCTTATCTCCGTGAAAACGGGTCTGATTATCCTAAGACTGGTCAAATAGATTCCTTACCTGAGATCAGATGGTATTCAAATTCAAATGGATTATTCCAATTCCTGATCGCCATTCCGAAAATCGATCCTTTTATTGATCCCACGCGTATACTGTAAAATACATAATCCCCGCTGCTCTGAGGGTCCAGCATGAAGCTGATCGACCCCGGTTACATGAGTGAGAAGTAAAATGTGGAGTCCGTTTTTTTTTTTTCTCATTCATTTTCATTGAGTCCAATCCAAAAGGGTGAATTACCATCTGGGAGACGATAGGGGGGCGCTTTTTTCACATCGGAGCGCCTGGGGTGGCTGATTTACCAATGGTAGACTCGGTTGATGAAATATGAATTCAGATCGCTAATAAAATAAAATAAACGAGAAAAAATTAATATTTTCGTTATGGGCATTCAACCCGCGGGGGGTAAACCCGAGAAAACTCGGTTTGGGCATTCAAAGTGTTAATGGACATTGTAGGAAGACCAGTAAAAGTGCATTGCAATAGCGACCACCTAGTGACCACCTTGGTAACTTTGTTTACTTGGGACATAAAACTTAAACCGGAGTCTAAAATGACAGATTACCATGTGTTTTAAGCAGCTCATCCTTTTTGGATTTGGGGGCATTTCTGACTTTATCCTCATTTCATTTTAGAAATCTATTATTCATCCATTTATTTATTTATTGCCTACAGGCAGGCAGTGAGGGAGCATACGGCATCAAAATCAACAGATATGTACTAGGGGTGCACCGATGTATCGGTCGGGTATCGGTATCGGCCGATAAGCTCGAATGTGCCGATTAGTCCATGGGCCAGACCAGATATCGGTGCCACTCAGGGTGAATAAACTTAGATATAATTTTTTGAAATATCTATGTCTGTAGATGCTATTTTTGTATGATAGCCCTTCCAGAGTGGTAGCTTTATCATAATTATCAAATCATGAAGTATACCCACCCCCTCAGGAAATCGCATTTCAGATGATGGTGCATATCCTGCTTTAGACTCATGTAGAGGACATCTGTCAATGTTCCACAATATTGTGTTTGGTATCATTTTAAACGGGACTATGGAATATTTCATTCAAGCTAAGATGTGAATCTTTCTGAACAATATAGAGGTCACTGGAGCTCTTTGAACAGTCAACAACACAAATTTCTACACGATTTTCGCCTAAATGATATACTATCTTTTAGCCTTGTGTCATCTAGGAGCAACAGGGACACAAAATACAAAATCTACAACACTCTCAGGACCATAAGGATTCAGGAAATGTATAATATGCCTATACTATTTCATTGTTACAGGTCATTGTGAGCCTTAAATTAGAAAAGCAGTATTAGGCTCCTATTAAACTATACATAACAGCCACTATAGTCTAGAATGGAAACATAGGTCCACCTGCATAGGGTGGATTTTTTTTCATCACCTGTTTTTTTTATTAATCCTTGGAGTGTCTATTTTAAGATTCTGACAGGTAACAGGTTGGAATAATGTCCCATGGGGTTTATTTGTAACCCTTTATTACACCTATCCTGAACCAAAACCTGAAAAATAAGAAAAAGAAAACAGCCTAACTTTTGAAGTTAACAACATATGGAGACAAATTAAAAAAAATTCCCAAACAAGTTTGACTCAAGGAATTCAGTACAATTGTTATTTTTAAGATTCAAACACATCTTGATAAAATTTCAGGACAGAAAAAGCAAAAAACGCTGAAAAAAAACATATAACATCTCTATTTTCCCTTTTTACTGAAATGTAGTGCATTGGACGAGATCGATTTAGGTTAATATTGGAAATAATATTGTAATAAAGATTGTCTCCATGCTGTTATGCCCTAAATATTATAGTTTTGCATAAACAATTATATAGAGACAAATTAACACATTTTCCCATGCGATTTTGATCAGTGATTTATATATTGTTACGGTTCAAACTATATGTTTTCATATGCACTGGATATCATGGACTGGATATCTTCTTTGTTGACACAACATTCAAGTATTTTTTTCTATTTGTAAACTACTAATCATCATCATCACTAAAACTATTGTCAAAGTCTATCTCTTCGATCTCCATCTCTTCCTCCGCCTCATCACACTCGTACTCTCCATCCTCCTCATCCATGTTATTTTTTGCGTAATCTGCCTCCTTATCAAGAGCTTCTTGCTCTTCTGACTCCACTTTCTGGGCCAGTACCTCAACAAGAGAAGGATGGAGGATGGGTCCAACCGTCCAGACAGGTTCTAACACCTCCTTATCCATTGTTTTTCCCAGTCCATACTTTGATCATAGGCTTTGGGCCTCTTGAATATGGGCTGTTCTGCTCTTTTGTAGCAGGCGACTATGAAGTTGGCTCGCTGTACATGTGGGATGAGACAGACCTTGGGGGGAGGCAGGCGTTCAATGTCTACTTTGGAGTTTGCATCCAGGACTTTATCAGCACCCACAGGGAGCGAAATTAACTTTTTGACTCACCGGCCAGTGGCTGGTAAATGGTAAAAATCTACCCGCCAAGCATATTTCTTACCCGCCAAAAAAAACGCATTTTTGTGTCACATATAAAAAAAAATCAGTACATTTCAAGTAGATAAGGTATTATGTTGAAGAATACACTTAAATAAGAGGCCAGAGTAAAATTTTAAGCAAATTATTTTAATATATTGATTGATTACTTAATCAATACAAGATGTCAATCTTAAACTTAAATTGTAACCTAATGTTAACATCAAACATAACGGAACATAATAAAGTGGCGCAGTGGGCAAGGTGCTCGCCACTAGTGCAGGAGATGCTGGGTTCTCAAACATAACAGAACATTATACATAATAAAGTGGCACAGTGCGCAAGGTGCTCGCCACTAGTGCAGGAGATGCTGGGTTCTCAAACATAACAGAACATTATACATAATAAAGTGGCACAGTGGGCAAGGTGCTCGCCACTAGTGCAGGAGATGCTGGGTTCTCAAACATAACAGAACATTATACATAATAAAGTGGCACAGTGGGCAAGGTGCTCGCCACTAGTGCAGGAGATGCTGGGTTCTCAAACATAACAGAACATTATACATAATAAAGTGGCACAGTGGGCAAGGTGCTCGCCACTAGTGCAGGAGATGCTGGATTCTCAAACATAACAGAACATAATAAAGTGGCACAGTGGGCAAGGTGCTCGCCACTAGTGCAGGAGATGCTGGGTTCGAGCCCAGCTCTCGGCATTGCTACCAGCCTGGCTGGTCGTTCATACTAACACAATTGGCAGTGTTAGGGGTGGGTCCTGGTCGTTATAAAAAAAAAAAAAACATAATAAAATGTGTAAAATAAATAAAAAATAAATAAAACTTAAACCACCTCATTTCTCAATCATGTCCTAATCAGAGTCCACAATCTCCACCCTCTTTGCCTGGTCACGTCCGGCCATAAAGTCCGGTCTCCTACTCCTCCTGACGCAGTCCTGGTGCCACAGATTAACAGCTTTTGTGGGGTCATACTCACTGATCTCTGGAGAGGACAGCTGGACCATCAGGAGATCCGACAGTGTGTCAGACTTTAGGTTGGACCGCCAGTCTGTTTTTACCTGTTTCATTATACTGAAACCTCTCTCACATTCAGCTGTGGATGCAGGGAAGGACAGGACCAGGTCGACCAATGCCAGCAAATCAGGGCAGGAATATAGATGGCTCCTGTTGACCCTGAGCCAGGACATATTCTGCAGGGACTGGGCCTCCTGATACAGCAGTGCCTTCAGGACAGTCCACTGGTCAGGGATCCTTTCTGCAAAAATTCCAGAGGTCTCCAGGACTGGCTTGAAGTGGTCCACCAGTGTTTCGATTTCAGTTTCTCCAAAATCTAGAATTGTATAAATATTACAGAAAGCATAGTTTTAATTCTCAAATATTCAAACTATAATAATATGATCATGAACCAGGCTGACTGCACTGCCCTGTATTAAACATAAAGAAAGCAACCTACCTGCTGCTACGTCTGCTGACTCTGGCCAGTTGGTGAAGCTGACCACCTTGGTGGCACACAGCAACCCATCACTGATGTCCTGGAACCTGTCGGTCAGACTCTCCTGTAGCTTGTCAAGCATTTTCTCCTGTGAGGTGACGCTGGTCTTGCTCCACTTGCTGTCACTTCTGGTCAGTGGAATTCCCTCATAGCTGTTGGCCATTGTGGCTTTCATCATGGGCCCTTGTCTGAAGATAAAAGACTAATTTTACTATCTACTATTTACATTTCTGAATTCACCTTTCACTCACACAATCATTTCTCTTAATTATCTTAAGGTACACATTTCTTTTGCAGCTTAAATACACATACCTGGTTTTGTACTTCTTAAGTACTGCCTGTGTTGAGCACAAGGAGCCGTGTGCCCCCGCTATGGTGACAGTGGACCTCTGCAGACAGGCAGACAGGCTGCTCAGGTGTGTGAGTGTGTCATGCAGGAAGCCACAGAAGCTATGGTGACAGTGGACCTCTGCAGACAGGCAGACAGGCTGCTCAGGTGTGTGAGTGTGTCATGCAGGAAGCCACAGAAGCTATGGTGACAGTGGACCTCTGCAGACAGGCAGACAGGCTGCTCAGGTGTGTGAGTGTGTCATGCAGGAAGCCACAGAAGCTATGGTGACAGTGGACCTCTGCAGACAGGCAGACAGGCTGCTCAGGTGTGTGAGTGTGTCATGCAGGAAGCCACAGAAGCTATGGTGACAGTGGACCTCTGCAGACAGGCAGACAGGCTGCTCAGGTGTGTGAGTGTGTCATGCAGGAAGCCACAGAAGCTATGGTGACAGTGGACCTCTGCAGACAGGCAGACAGGCTGCTCAGGTGTGTGAGTGTGTCATGCAGGAAGCCACAGAAGCTATGGTGACAGTGGACCTCTGCAGACAGGCAGACAGGCTGCTCAGGTGTGTGAGTGTGTCATGCAGGAAGCCACAGAAGCTATGGTGACAGTGGACCTCTGCAGACAGGCAGACAGGCTGCTCAGGTGTGTGAGTGTGTCATGCAGGAAGCTACAGAAGCTATGGTGACAGTGGACCTCTGCAGACAGGCAGACAGGCTGCTCAGGTGTGTGAGTGTGTCATGCAGGAAGCCACAGAAGCGGACAACAGCAGCATCCCTGGCAGTACTGTAGTAGCCTCTGGCCTTGGCCTGCTGGGCACCTCTAACATTTTGGGCATCAGGAGATTGAATCTGAAATACATTAAGAACAAAGACAAACAAATAAACAATTAATTGCTGTGGGGGGGGGGGGGGGGGGGGGGTGGCAGATTTGATCAATGCATAAAACATTGAAACATGTTACTAATTCTAAGCATGTTTGTTGTTATTTACTTTATTTATATTTATTTTAGAATACTGTTTGAGTATTCATTTTTGTTAAGAATATAGGACAGGCTGGCATATATAAGCATTATGCTTCAGTCTGTACCTTTTCAGTCACTGTAAAATCAAATATTGTTAAATGATGGTGTATATTGCATTGTGTGAGATGATGACTGAATAAACTACTACTACTACTACATTACATATGTTAACTTTTGGAGTACTACTTAGCATAGAAATCTAGAGCCACTATACCTGTTCCAAGTGCTGGACAAGCCCCTGGTAACCTCTCCAGATACCTGGACCACGGCACTGGCACCTTGGCACTGCAAGCTAATACATGTGTCCGAACAGGCTGAGTCTCTGGACTCAGAGTACTGCAGCACTCTACTGGGATACTATGACTTTTCTGGGGATGACTGTGCCAGCGCTTTCAAAGGAAAGAGACAGGTGAATCCGTTGAATAATCTGCAGAAGAACCCTAGATTCCAGAAGGCTTTTAGTCAGCTTGGCGCATTGTCGCTGGTAACAGATGAGCTCCAACAGGAGATGGAGTCCTTCACATGCATTATGGATGGCCATGGTCCAATGAAGTCAGTTGATGCTGTGTGAGCCAAGATGCTGCAGAAAATGATGGGTGCTGATAAAGTCCTGGATGCAAACTCCAAAGTAGACATTGAACGCCTGCCTCCCCCCAAGGTCTGTCTCATCCCACATGTACAGCGAGCCAACTTCATAGTCACCTGTTACAAAAGAGCAGAACAGCCCATATTCAAGAGGCCCAAAGCCTATGATCAAAGTATCGACTGGGAAAAACAATGGATGAGGAGGTGTTAGAACCTGTCTGGACAGTTGGACCCATCCTCCGTCCTTCTCTTGTTGAGGTACTGGCCCAGAAAGTGGAGTCAGAAGAGCAAGAAGCTCTATTGATAAAGGATTTGCACTACAACTCGTACACCTACTGTGAATTGTACCTAAACTGCACCTCGTCCATTTATGCCTTGCACTATATAGTATTGTATATTAGTACACTGCACAGTATTGTATATTGTATGGTAACTACGTCTACGAACATTGTACATATGTCTAAACTGAACACTGTGACCTCTTTTTTTACTTCTAATTTTTACTATGTTTTTATTTCATACTTATCTTGTCATGCACAGTCTCTGGAGCGCAACAGTAAGAAGCATTTTGTACAAAAGTATTCTGTACTTCTGTATGACAACTATTAAAGAAACTTGAAACTTGAAAACTTGAAACTTGATAAGGAGGCAGATTACGCAAAAAATAACATGGATGAGGAGGATGGAGAGTACGAGTGATGAGGCGGAGGAAGAGATGGAGATCGAAGAGATAGACTTTGACAATTGTTTTAGTGATGATGATGATTAGTAGTTTAGGGTATAAAATACAAATAGAAAAAAATACTTGAATGTTGTGTCAACAAAGAAGATATCCAGTCCATGATATCCAGTGCATATGAAAACATATAGTTTGAACCTTAACAATAAATAAATCACTGATCAAAATCGCATGGGAAAATGTGTTAATTTGTCTCTATATAATTGTTTATGCAAAACTATAATATTTAGGGCATAACAGCATGGAGACAATCTATTACAATACAATTTCCAATATTAACCTAAATCGATCTCGTCCAATGCACTACATTTCAGTAAAAAGGGAAAATAGAGATGTGTTTTTTTCAGCGTTTTTTTGCCTTTTCTGTCCTGAAATTTAATCAAGATGTGTTTGAATCTTAAGAATAACAATTGTATTGAATTCCTTGGGTCAAACTAGTTTGGGAAAATGTTTTAATTTGTCTCTATATGTTGTTAACTTCAAAAGTTATGCTGTTTTCTTTTTCAGGTTTTGGTTCAGGATAGGTGTAATAAAGGGTTAAAAATAAACCCCATGGGACATTATTCCAACCTGTTACCTGTCAGAATCTTAAAATAGACACTCCAAGGATTAATAAAAAACAGGTGGTGAAAAAAAATCCACCCTATGCAGGTGGACCTATGTTTCCATTCTAGACTATAGTGGCTGTTCTGTATAGTTTAATAGGAGCCTAATACTGCTTTTCTAATTTAAGGCTCACAATGACCTGTAACAATGAAATAGTATAGGCATATTATACATTCCCTGAATCCTTATGATCCTGAGAGTATTGCAGATATTGTATTTTGTGTCTCTGTTGCTCCTAGATGACACAAGGCTAAACGATAGTATATCATTTAGGCGGAAATCGGGTAGAAATGTGTGTTGTTGACTGTTCAAAGAGCTCCAGTGACCTCTATATTGATCAGAAAGATTCACATCTTAGCTTGAATGAAAGATTACATAGTCCCCTTTAAAATGATACCAAACACAATATTGTGAAACATTGACAGATGTCCTCTACGTGAGTCTAAAGCAGGATATGCACCAGCATCAGAAATGCAATTTCCTGAGGGGGTAGGTATACTTCATGACTTGATCATTATGATAAAGCTACCACTCTGGAAGGGCTATCATACAAAAATATCATCTACAGACATAGATCTTTGAAAAAAATATATGTAAGTTTATTCACCCTGAGTGGCACCGACAAGTGAAATTTTGGCCTCTGGCCCATGGACTAGATGGCAGTAGCCGATAAATATCCATCAATTTGTGTAGCGTCAAAAGACCAAAAAAAAGTTCACTCGCGACCTGCACAACGCCGTCCCCAGTCCCCCACACACACACAAGCTACTGCATCAAAGTTACTACTTATGATTAACAAGGCATTCGTTTTGTGGCATTAACGTTATATAGTTAGTGTTACACGTTCAATAACATCAGCATATTATTTACCCGAACGTAGCAAGCATTATGTGTTCATACTAGCTCAGTTCCTTCCGTTGCTCATAGAGCCCTGAGTTTTACCCATTCTGCAATCTGTTAATAAAGTTTTCAATCAGACGCATGTATAGAAAGTAGGGATGCCCCGATCGATCGGCCACCGATCGTTATCGGCCGATAATCAGTATAAATATGCGATCGGGGAATTCCGATAATGAGTCATATTCGCCGATCGCGGAAACTGATCAAGTGGATATCTCACTTGCTTGTCTCAGACGCACAGGACCTGCAAACTGCTCCTCCTCCCTAGCCCCGCCCGCCCCCGTGTAGAGTTTGTAAACAAAGAGGTGCGGCTCCTCTGCTCGAGTCTGTAGTGCATTCGACCTGCGCTAACGTTAGCTACCTAGCTATAGTTACTGTTTAAACAAAATTACCCAGTCAACTATTCACGTTTAGTAGGCATTGTCTAACGGTATTTAGCCGGCTAGCTACCGATAGCTCCTGATATCAACAAATGATCCAGAAAATCTAGTAGTCCATGTTCATACCTCCGGTAGCTTGCGTTAGCTTGCGTTAGCTGACGTTAGTTTACTGTTCAAAACGAAATGTCCCATTGAACTAAAGTTCTGTCTTAACGTCATCTAGCTGGCTAGCAGTAGCTACAGATAGCTCTTGATATCAATGTCTTATAACATTGATTTAATGCGTATTCGAGCTGAGGGCTTGCTGAATGTGAAATGACCAAAGCATAACGTTACCAATAGGGTCCCGCTGCAGCGCCGGAGAATCCTTTTTGGAGCTGGGCTACTAGAGTACACACAGACAGTGGAGCTGTTTGCAGATAGCGAGCATTTTGACTTGTTGTGTGGTGGCGATGTCTCGCAGATAATACAAGTACAAGTCTAATTATATAATATATATATTTTATAAAAAAAAAAAAAAAAAAAAACTTTTTATATAAAATAAGTTTTAATTTCTTTTTAATCAAAAACGATCTGTATCGGATCGGTATCGGCCGATATGGCTCACGACGATCGGTGATCGGTATCGGTGGCAAAAAACGTGATCGGGGCATCCCTAATAGAAAGGCTTTGTTTTATTATAACATTCGTTGCAGTAAAATCATTATGCCTCGTTTAAGTCATCCTGCGGAGCTAAAAGCTAAACGTCGGCCGTGCCGCCGTTGTTGTTGTTGTAGAATACCTCTCGTCAAAATCAATGGCGGACAAAAGCGGAAGTAAAAAAGATATACGCGCTTGCCGATTGGTGGTAACAGCAGAGGCGGGTGCAAGCGGTGTGTGACGTAATTGGCAGAATCGACTGTCAATCAAAATTTCATTGGTTGAGAACTCTGGTTGAGACAATAGTATCCAGCTGCAGCCCAGCCGGTAGACCATACTGGGAGAACTAGTATCTAGCTGCAGCCCTGCAGAACATACTGGGAGAGAGATAGTGCTATTTCTTGATGTTTCCTTTTTTTAAGTAAGTAAAGAGGCCTATGTTCATATTGGTGAGCACAATTTGTAACACAAATATACAGTAGTTTCATAAAAAAAAATATTAAAAAAAAAATATTACCCAAAAAAATTTAAAAAAAACATTTGCCACAAATATCGGTATCGGCCGATTGTGTTAGTTGAACAATCGGTATCGGTGGCAAATTTTCATATCGGTGCATCCCTAATATGTACAATTGTGTATAGTCAGCGTAGCTATGGAAGCTAGGGAATCATGTTCCCTGATAATACCACCTAGAGCAGGGGTGGCCAACCCGCGGCTTGCGAGCCGCATGTGGCTCTTTGCCCGTCAATGTGTGTTAAATGGTCCATTTGCATGTTTTTGGTATCTGAATCTAGGGACATCAATGGATCTCAGGAAATGTATTCCCAGTAGGGATGTCCGATATTATCGGCCTACCGATATTGGCATAAGAATGTGATATCGGAAAATATCGGTATCGTTTTATTTTATTTTTTTACATTTATTTAACCTTTATTTACCCAGGCAAGCAAGTAAGAACACATTTTTTATTTTATTTATTGTCAAAGTATGCATAATGTTGTGTTAATTACACGACAAGAGATATGTAATGTTAATTACCTGAAATTATTCCGTTTTTTGGGGGGGGAAACCCTGCATATATCGGTATCGGTTGATATCGGTATCCGAAATTAAGAGTTGGACAATATCGGTATATCGGTATCGGTAAAAAAGCCAATATTATTTACACTGGCGCTGCTCTGATGGCTGCCTTTCTGATCGCTCCGACGAGACTGTGCTTTATTTTGTTAATTTTTATAGTATTAGGAGTTTTATTTGCACCAACTGTTGGTGCATTATATGTGTATGACCGTCAGTCAATCATTGACATTGGATTAAGAAAAACTTACCGTTTGGATTGCTCTCTGGATCGGATCGCTGAACAGCAGAAATGGCCCGCCGAGATCCTTTGTTATGCCGGCCATGGCCAAGACCAGAAGCCGCCGCGAAGACGAGGAAAGAGAGCCGGGGTCCGGAACAGACTGAGGTCCAAACGACACAGAACCACATTGCCCAGCATATTGTTGGCCAATGTGCAATCGATAGGAAACAAATTGGACGACATCAGAGCACGGATCCAATTCCAGAGGGACATTCGGGATTGTAACGTCCTCTGTTTCACAGAAACTTGGCTGAGTCCAGATGTCCCGAATCACGCAATAGAACCGGCAGACCACTTCTTCGTTCTCCGCAAAGACCGGACGGCAGAAGAGTCACTAAAGACGAGAGGAGGCGGCATTGCCTTCATGATAAACAAGGAGTGGTGCGATTTAGGCAACACAAAGGAACTGTCTAACCACTGCTCCCCAGACCTGGAGTTTATCACGATAAAATGTCGACCCTTCTTCCTCCCAAGAGAGTTAACGTCCATCATCCTCATCGGAGTGTACATTCCACCACACGCGAACACTGGGGTCGCACTTTCAAAACTTCACGACGAGGTAAACAAACTCCAGGCAGCTAATGTTGACGCTGCCATTTTGGTCTTGGGGGATTTCAACAGCGCGCGTCTTAAAAAGGTGCTGCCGAATTTCTATCAGCATGTGACCTGTCCCACCAGAGGCGAGAACATATTAGACCATGTATACTCGCAATTTAAGAATGGGTACAAGTCACAGGCTCTTAGTCCATTCGGTAAAAGCGATCACGCCGCCATATTCCTTTTGCCAAAGTACAAACAGAGTCTCAAGCGAACGCCGGTGGTCTCGCGAGAGGTTAAGCGTTGGGCCGTGACGTCAGTGGAGTCACTCCAAGCAGTGCTGGGAAGCACAGAATGGAGTGTATTCCGTGATAACACAGCCAATATTAACGAATACACCGAAACGGTGATTGACTATGTCTGTACTCAGGTAGAAGTAATAATCCCCTCCACCAAAATTAATATCTACCCAAATCAAAAGCCCTGGGTAGACAAATCCGTCCGTGAGGCTCTGAAAGTGCGCACATCAGCATACAACACCGGGCTGGTGACAGGCAACATGGAAGAACACAAGATGGCAAGATACAACGTCAGGAGAGCAGTAATAGAGGCAAAACGGCGTTACAGGGATAAAGTTGAACTTCAGTTTGAACAGGCTGACTCTAGAGGCATGTGGCAGGGCCTCAGAACAATGACAGACTACAAAGGCACCTCCCTCAAACTGAACAGTGACATCTCCTTAGCAAATGATCTCAACTCCTTCTATGCGAGGTTTGAGGCTGTGAATAACAACACCAGCCTACAAACCACGGCAATGGGGGGGGGGGGGTCTGCTGATGGAGACTCAGTGTTCAGGGTAACAGCATGAGGTGAGACGGATCTTTAAAAAAGTGGATATCAGGAAGGCAGCAGGACCGGACGGCATCCCCGGCCGCGTCCTAAAATTCTGTGCCGACCAACTGGCCCCGGTATTCACTGACATCTTCAACCTGTCCTTGGAACAGGCTGTCATCCCCACCTGTCTGAAGAAGTCCACCATCATCCCTGTACCCAAAAAATCTACGCCCGCTTGCCTCAACGACTACCGCCCTGTAGCCCTCACCTCCATAGCCATGAAGTGCTTTGAGAAGCTAGTGAAGGGCTACATCTGTTCCTCCCTCCCCATCAACCTGGACCCTCTGCAATTTGCATATCGCCCCAACAGGTCCACGGAGGACGCCATAGCCCATGTGCTGCACACAGCAGCATCACATCTGGACAAGAGGCAGGGGAACTATGTGAGAATGCTGTTCATCGACTACAGCTCAGCATTCAATACCATAGTCCCCTCCAAACTCATAGCCAAGCTCAGGGACCTGGGCTTGAACTATGACCTGTGCCAGTGGGTCTTGGACTTCCTGACGGGCAGACCCCAGGTGGTAAGAGCCGGCAACTGCACCTCCTCATCCATCACGCTCAACATAGGGGCCCCCCAGGGCTGTGTTCTGAGCCCCCTCCTCTACTCCCTGTACACACATGACTGCGTAGCACAGCGGAACAACAACACCATCATCAAATTTGCTGATGACACAGTAGTGGTGGGCCTGATCTCTGCCAACGACGAAAGGGCCTACCTGGAAGAGGTAGAGAACCTGTCACAGTGGTGTCAGGAGAACTGCCTCTCCCTGAACGTCAGCAAAACAAAAGAGATGATTGTGGACTTCAGGAGGTCGGGGGTCAAGGACTACAGCCCCCTCAGCATCGACGGGGCACCGGTTGAGAGAGTGAACAGTTTCAAGTACCTCGGAGCCCACATATCCGAGGACTTGACATGGACCACACACATTGACAGTGTTGTGAAGAAGGCACGACAACGCCTCTACTTCCTCAGGCGCCTAAGGAAGTTCCAAGTCAGTCAGAAGATCCTTAGGAACTTCTACTCATGTACAATAGAGAGCATCCTGACCGGCAACATCACCTCCTGGTTTGGGAATAGCACTGCACAAGACCGTAGCAGACTACAAAGAGTGACACGTTCAGCCGAACGCACAATTGAAGGGGGGCTTCCCACCCTCCAGAACATTTACAACAAGCGGTGCAAGGGGAAGGCTAAGAGAATTATTAAGGACTCGAGCCACCCGAACAACTGCCTCTTTGAACTGCTGCCGTCAGGCAAGCGATACCGAAGTCTTAAGGCGAGCACAGAAAGACTCAGAAGGAGCTTCTATCCCCAGGCCATCAGGCTGCTAAACGAACAATAATCGCTAAACGAACAATAATCACTATGCAACAACCATCAAATGCACACAGCACACACACCCACACGCACACACTCACTCAAACAAACAACACACTGCAGCACCCACTCTCCACACTTTAGATCACACAAACACACTTACACTTTATATTTATTGATAAAGGATTTGCACTACAACTCGTACACCTACTGTGAATTGTACCTAAACTGCACCTCGTCCATTTATGCCTTGCACTATATAGTATTGTATATTAGTACACTGCACAGTATTGTATATTGTATGGTAACTACGTCTACGAACATTGTACATATGTCTAAACTGAACACTGTGACCTCTTTTTTTACTTCTAATCTTTACTATGTTTTTATTTCATACTTATCTTGTCATGCACAGTCTCTGGAGCGCAACAGTAAGAAGCATTTTGTACAAAAGTATTCTGTACCTCTGTATGACAACTATTAAAGAAACTTGAAACTTGAACTTGAATATCGAGCATCCCTAATTCCCAGTGTCAGAAATAGTGTGTCTGTTACTAGGCTTGAGTAAATTGTAATGAACCAAAGGAGAATATCAATTATATTTAAAAAAATATATTTGTTATCTTTGACTATGAATAACACCATGCTAAAATGTACCAGACCTGAAAAATCTAAGCAAATGAATAAAGGGAAGATGATTAAACAGGTTTTGTAGATACAATACTGAATTCTGCCATCTTTTTTATAATGTACATTTCTCCACCATTTTTCATCATATTGCAACACCGTTTTTGCTAGACGTTCACAGAAAGGTAGAGAAACTAACTGCGTTCTGTTTTATGGCAATAACGTTCAGGTTTGTGGGAGATAATCCCAAAAAATAAGAGAAATAAAAAAGTAAATCCAGAAGTCAGATGATTGACAGGGGCTGGCGTGAGCTGGGTAGGGTAGTTTTTTGAAATTCGAAAGCCCAGAGTCTCTTCCTTCAAAAGACTACACTCACTTTTGGCTGCTCCACTTCCTCCTGTCAATATGCGCCGGTTTCCAACTCAATGCCCTGAGATTTCTATAATCTTATATTTCACTAATAACAGTTAAAAATGCATTGGTAAACAAACGTAATGCTGAAAATATACACTTTTACTGTATATTTCGGGCATAAGAGGTTAACCCTGTGAGGCCCAAATTAAAAAGACATTAGCAACTTCAGAGGGTGGGACATATAAACACATTTACTATCAAATAGCATTGTGAGGCTGAACAACAGGACCAATTGACTATACATGTGCTTACATTTTTTTAAATAAACATTTACAGATATATATATTTTAAATGGCTAAATGTGATTTTGTAATTTTGCAACCGTGGGTCTCACAGGGTACTTTTAACCCTGTGAGGCGGCGGCCCAAATAAAAAAGACATTATCAACTTTAGAGGCCAGAGGGTGAGACCTATAAACACATGAAGGGTGCCGTGGCTGAAAAAAAAGGTTGAGAAACGCTGGTATATGGTGTGGCTCTTTGTGGTACCACAGTAATTTTTGTGGCTCTTAATCTCTGACTGGTTGGCCACCCCTGACCTAGAGGAAGCACGTATTCACAGAGCAGAGGGGAACAGAGGGGCAAGGCAGCTACCTTGTGCAACACCAAAGGCTATGTCATGTTTCTCTGACACATCGCAACAATTTCTTCTTGTAATGTACTGTATGTTTGGAGCCATTCAAAACACATTTGGAGAAGCCAACCCAGTTCTCAAGGCGGTTTCAGATAATTTCATGGTTTACTGTGTCAAACGCTGCACTAGAACTAGAACCGAAACCTACTGGCATCAGCACTAAGTCTCAGATCTCTAACTATCTTTGTGAGAGCAGTCTCTGTGCTATGAGAGAGCAGCCTCTGTGCTATGATAAACTCTGAAACCTGATTGAAATGTCTCTAGAATATTGTTTTCATTTGAGAAAGTTGTTTATCTGGTGGAAGACAACTTTGTCAAGTGTCCTGTTTTAAAAATGCAAGGTTTGATATGGACTATAATTGCTTAGAATTCCAGAGTCTAGATTAGGCAGTCTTGAAGGCCTTGAGGCAAAAGAAAAGAGTTTGAGATACTATTGAAAACACTGGAGAAGGGATGTAATGGGGAGTGGGCTTCCCCCACTGAATACTTTATATTTTCAAATGATAAAACCAAATGTAAGCACTGTATATATTCTGTAATAATAGTCCGGCAGTAGGTGCGCTCCCCCACTTCCAAAAGATAGCACTAAAACACTGTGGATGGCGGAGAGGTTGAAGTGATGTCTTACTTATTCATTAATTAAACCTTTATTTAATCTCAATCATTGAGGGGCTGGCCTTGAATTTTTCAAAGTTGATCACTTAATCACAATTGTTCAATTATTGTGCAACTCGCGTAACTTAATTTACAGAACATTAAGATGAAGGGCCTAGAACTTGATATATTTATTTTTACATTTTATTTGATTTTTTTCATTTGGTTCAAGTGAGTCCACTAAGAATGCTAGTTTTTGCCACTGAAACAGAAATCTCACTCTGAAATCCCACAAGGCGTGAGTTGTGGTGTGAGTTGTTGCAGGAAGATAACAGTGGAAGCCTGAGAGTTGGAGAGGAGTAAACGTTACTGTGAAAAGCTTGTTGTGTTTGCATTTCCAAATTGTGTCAACAACATGTCGGCCACTTTGCGTAGCGTTTATATTGATCATATTGACTATTGATACTGACATGCTGAAGTTGTGGCTAGCTAACTATTAACATTAGTTGTGCTAACGTTACATGGACCCAAACTAAATCTGTGTTTCCATGAGTGATGAGACCAGCTGCAGATAGAGTCGAGGTAATGCAATTATTATAAATGCTAACTGACTGTTTTGACTGACGATAAGCATTAACACTTTCAGTGCCAACGACGAGATATCTCGTTTGTTCATGCCGACCGTTCAGTGCCAACGACGAGAGATCTCGTTTTTTTTATTAGCGATTTGAATTCATATTTCATCAATCTAGCCTCACGTTAGTGCTGCAAACTCTCTCTGAGCTCCATTGGGAAAATACCGCCCCCTATCGTCTCTCCCTGTGGTACTGCACCCCTTTGGAATGGATTGAATGAAACACATGGGGGGAAAATATCCTGCTTCCTCATTTTACTTCTCAGACAAGTCACCCGAGACGATCGGATTCATTGCCGAGCCCCAGAACAGCGTGGAATACATATTTCCAGTACCCAGCGTTGGATCAATAAACGCGATTGATATTTGGAATGGCGATCAGGAATTGGAATAATCTTTTTGGAGAACATCTGATCTGAGGTAAGGAATCTATTTTACCAGTCTTAGGATAATCAGAGCTTTTTTCACAGAGATATCAACGTGTGCCCTGTGTGTGTGTGTGTGTGTGTGTGTGTGTGTGCTGATCAGGAAATGAGATAATCGATTTTTCAGCCTGCTTCTATAGCGTGCATAAGTACACATATACTATCGATAATCTAGCGTTTATTTGAAAACTATTCATAAATAGGCCGAAAAATGACAGTTTTTTGTGTATTCCAGAATATTCCAGTAAAGGGTGTTTATCACAGAATCTTTATATTTTCCTGAAACTTTAAAAAAAACAAGCGTTTTTCAAAATGGTATAAAACGGAAATGAACCGATTTAAAAAAGAAAAAAAAAAAAAAAAATATATATATATATATATATCCGTTTCGACAATGTTGACTGCAAACAAGTCATTGATAAGCGACGGCCAGATTAGACACATAATTTAAGATGTAGTTTATGCGTTCGCAAATATGAGAGCGCTATCATTGAAGTGGGTGGTGGCACTAAAGCACTCAATCGTGCGCCCCCTGCTGGCACTGAACGTGTTAAGCATAGCTGTGCATTGTTATTGATGCCATGCACTTTATGCGTTCTAAAAATAGCTTTGCATAACTCACTACTCGAGTACTACTCTAGTAATTCTTGCGAGTACTCGATCTGGGAAAACATTACTCATGCCCATCCCTAGACCTGGCCAAGATCACGGTTACAAAGTTATAAAATGGAGCATGTTAAAAACAGACGACGGTAACAGATACATAATACAAAATCCATCTTACGAATAACAATTGCACGCTCTAATATTCTTTTCACCAGAGCTTTGAACTCTCCCAGGGAGACAACATCTTTAAGCTGTAGTGTGTTCTGAGAGTTATTCCATGACCAGGGCGCAAAACAGGAGAAAGCTGCTCTACCAAGTTCTGAGCGAATCCTGGGTACCTGGTAGAGCAGCCAGTGTTCTACCAGTGGAGCGAACGTTATAACAGCTGGCGGTGAGTGATAGGAGATTACACAGATATACAAGGAGTTTACCCCATATGGCTTTGTAGATAAAAAATATACCAACGCTGCCGTCTCTTTTAGGCTCAATGAAGACCAGGAAACCAAATCCTAAAGTACACAGTGATGTGTACGGGACAATGAGTTGGATATAAAACGTAGAGAACCGTGATACACAGTTAGTCTAGACAGCGAAGTGTAGTGTAGAGGAGGCAGCATGCATGTAAATAAGTCTAGAGCACTTAAAAGGAACACTGCAACATTATGGGAAATGTGCTTCCCAGAGTCGGACGAGAAAATAGATACCAATTTCATCTTTGGCGTTCAGTAGAAAGCTAGCATAGCTTGGCACAAATTAATAGAAGTGGATACGGACCATCTAGCCTAGGCGTTGGCCCTAAAATACCTCTTGCAGAGTTTAAGCTAGGCTAGCTGATCCGTATCTTAATAAGGTTTTGTGTCTTAATTAGGGGTGTAACGGTACTCAAAAACCACGGTACGTACCTCGGTTTTGAAGTCAAGGTTCGGTACGGGTTTGCGGTACAGTGGGGGAAAGTTTGGCTTTCCATGTTCCACTCAGGGGTGATGTAGTGTGCAGTAACTAATTGTACTTGTAGGGCTGTCAACTAATATTCTATATTGAAATTAATAATCGACTTGTAAAAAACGGTACACACTGAAACGGTTCGGTATGGATACGTGTACCTTTACACCCCTAGTCTTAATGATTTGGTTGGTAGTTTGCCATGCCCGCTCATGCACCAGTCTGAACATGGAGCTGTCTGGTTTCTGAATACAGACCCAGATGGACCTCCATCATCCCCAGACACTTTGCGACCATGACTCTCTGAACTTTTACATTGTTCTGGGGAAAGGGCTTCGCTTCCATTGCCCAGAGGACATAACATTGACGCACGTTTTGGAGATGTTGGATAATAATAATAATAATAATAATAATAATAATAATAATAATAATAATAAACTTTATTTGTATAGCACCTTTCATACAGAAACTGCAGCTCAAAGTGCTTCACAACAGAAAAAAGACAGGCATAAAATGACCACATAAAGTGCAGACATAAAATCACAGTTTTTCACATTAGGATCTAACATCCCAACAGGCCACCTAGTTTATGGTTTGATTCAGTTTTAATTAGACAATAATAAAAGGAGCAAGATAAAATAGACAGATAGACATGCCAATGTTGTCAGACAAAAAGAGGGCAGGCTTGGACTACAGCACATTTAGTTTGTGTGGGTCAGTGCACGTACATGCCACTGATGTGCACTTTCTTTAGTACAGTGGTTGCGGTTCTTTTTATTCAAATTCTTTATTTTTCAAAACATTTCCTGTATTCAGTACCCAGCTGACGACTCTGTTCGGTTGCAGTTGGGTTATTAGGATTAGGGTTTGTTGGGTATTTGGAATGGTCTGGCAGCTGTGAGACAACACAAAGCTGTTGTCTGAATCACTATCGCCAACTCATAAATAGGGTCAGATACAAGAAATCGTAGAAGCAGAAAAGTCTCCAGGCCTCAAATAAGATATTTGAGTGTCTCATTGAATTTGAGTTTATTCACACACACGCACGCACGCACGCACGCACGCACGCACGCACGCACGATACAATTAGGGCTGACCTTCGATTTTTTTTGGCAATCGAAGCTTCGGGGCCGAGCTTCGATTTTAATTTGAAGCTTCGAATTAAAAAAAATTTAATTAATACGTTTTTTTTTTTATTCTTTTTTATCTTATGTTGTGGGACTTGTACAGCACTTTGGTAAACTTTGTTGTTTTTAAATGTGCTCTATAAATAAAGTGGATTGGATTAATGAATTAAGTAGCCCCTTTCGTGACTGTGACGCAGCCAACACGGCTGTGTGATTCAATTCAAGGTGGATCGCTGTTGTCTTTTGAACAACTTCAGATTTCATGGGAACTACCAATCCCCCAAATCAAGAATGTTTAAGATGAATGAAGTAAGATTTTGATTATTTGAAATATGGCCTGTGTAGACTAAACTATGCACAGAATTATGTCAGTCTACAAGGTCCGGATTCCACATGGTCCGGCAATGTAGACCTTGTAGACTCCACTACAGACCAATTATCAGTGAATGTTCATGCATTTTTAAGAAGGGCTACTTCCACAAAAAAACAAAGAACTCACCAAAACATCTCAGTAGCACCTTATCTAAATGTTCTATTTCATATATGGAGATTCATATTTATTTATGTATTTCATGCATTTCTACATTTTATTTCCTATTTTGTTTATTCATCCCAGTATCTTTCTTTCTTATGTGTGGAATTCTACAAGGCATTTACATTCACATTTACATTTAGTCATTTAGCTGACGCTTTTATCCAAAGCGACTTACAAGTTCTGTACGACAGGTCATCAGGAAGGATACAACTCTATCAGCTGAGTAACAATATTCATCAAAGTGTTGCGTGTTACAGTGTAGGTTAGTTTATTAGGACAAGTGCATGACAGTAAGGTTAGTTAAGGTTAGATTTTATTTTATTTTATTTTTTTTATTTTATTTCAGATAATGGTTGAAGTGCGTCTTTAGTCGACGGCGAAAGATTGGATTGGATTCGGCTGTCCTAACTGGGGTGGGTAGTTCATTCCACCATTGTGGGGCAAGGACTGCGAATGTAAGGACTAAGGTGTGTAGGTGGTGTATATGTGTTTGAGGATGATATCATTCAAACAGGCAATCGTGATGATATAATTTGGGCAGTGCTGAGCTGGGTTACTTTCCTCCAGTGTATTTGTCCCCCGGCCCCACCCAATGGCCCCATGCACACACACACACACACACACACACACACGAACACGAACACGAACACAAACACACACACACACCGAAGTAATTTTTTATTTTATATATATATATATATATATATATATATATATATATATTTTTTTTTTTTTTTTTTTTAATGTTCGAAGCTTGTGCCATCGAACGAAGCTTCGAAGTATTTAAGACAGCCCTAGATACAATACATATCATCATGGTGAGAACATCATCATCAAAATTGAGTGCATGTGCCAGGTCTCCCAAGAAGCTATTTAAAGAGCCTGATCACAAACAAATGTGTAACCTCTTGATAATTTGAATTGCTGTCGAACCCCATCGATCAGGGTTTTAGAAATAATTGGTGCAGGTCCACATGTCCAGGAAGATTTCAATGTCTCTGACAAATGGGATACATTCCGGTCAAATATTATCTGTGTTTATTGAGTTTATTGCAATAACGTTATACCTGATGCCCTCTTAACATGCGGGCAGAAAAGTGGCCATTTTTGTTTTTGTTTTTGAGGACTGCAATGCATACTTTTTCTGCAAACCACTTTATACTTATAGCACATACATAAGCCTGGTCTCTTTTGAAAGATAACATTATGACGTTTCTGATACAATAAAGAAAGACAACTTTTAGTGCTAATGAAAGAGTAACATAGGTCTGAACTTGAGTTGTAGAAAAACATGTTACTCACGTTTTTCTGTAGTAGTTGCAATAGCCATAAGTAGTATATCCACAAATCCGTTCAGAAATTAGTGATTAGGAGCGATTTTGGTAAACTACAAAAAGAAAAGCTCTCCTGGTTTCCTTTTCGTTTTTTTCTGACTCTGACTCTGCCGTGTACTTTGGCGCACGCCTCACATATCGGCATCTTAACTCGAGAACCGTTGAACGGATCTTGTCGCCTGAAAAGGCAATCGACAAGCAATAAATAGGGATTTAATTATATATATATATATATATAATTTTATTAAAAAAAAGTTACAGCCGAGCCGCTAGAGGTCGGCAAAGTGGCGTGTCGTGCCGGTGGGCAAATCGTCCTCAAGAGGGCGCCCTCTGCAAGAGGTTAATGCTTATTGTCAATAAAAGTCAAGTTACCATTTATAAAAATGTATGTTACATTACCTCCTCTCTGTCTGCACTATTTGGGTCCATGTAATGTTAGTTAGCCACAACCTCAGCGTGTCCATCCGTATCAATAGTACAAATTATTAATAATAATCTGTCTGCACTGTTTGGGTCCATGTAACTCAGTTAGCCACAACTTCAGCGTGTCCATGCGTATCAATAGTAATAATTAACGTTACATTACTTACATAAGCTAGCCACAACCTAAGCATGTCAGTCCGTATCATTGTCTTTTTGATCCACTTTTTCTCCCATTTTCAATTTTTCTCCCATCCCAATTTTCATATCGTCCAATTCAACCCTCCCCTGTCTTCGAACGTTGTTTCTTGCCTCCCACAAGCCGGCTGCAATGTGGACTAAGTCATACATAGCACGAGTCCCCTCCGATACTCGAGGTAACAGCCGTCGTATCTTTTCACCTGCGCGGCTCGATCTTTCAGCGTCGGGGGTCTGGGCTTTGGAGGGGCCCCGCCCCCGTCGCTTCTTGATTCTACTGCGCAGGCGCACCAACCGACCTGTAGGAGTCGCTGTCCACAACGTCCGATCCGCACCCTTCAGTTTCCCTCCCCGTAATACGGCCAATGTGTATTACTGTGGACGACCAGCTAAACTGAAAGCAATGTGGAGAGCGGGGCTCGAACAGGAGGCATCCTGTTCAAGCCCAGTCTCCAGCATTCGTTGCGAGCACCTTGCCCACTGCGCCACGTAGCCGCCACGTAGTCCGTATCATTGTCTATGAACGTTTTGCAAAGTAGGCGACATGTTTGGAATTTGGAAATGTACAAACACTAGGAAGCTGCGGCTCCGGTCATCACTCCGAGACAGGGAGCCAGGGGGCGGCGTAGAGAGGGTCGCATCCTCCCGGTCTTCATCACGGGACGTCCAACACTCCAGTCATCACTACGAGACAGCCGGAGACAGGGAGACAGGGGGGCGGCGCAGAGAGGGTTGCATCCTCCCGGTCTTCATCACGGGACGTCCAACACTCCAGTCATCACTACGAGACAGCCGGAGACAGGGAGACAGGGGGGCGGCGCAGAGAGGGTTGCATCCTCCCGGTCTTCATCACGGGATGTCCAACACTCCAGTCATCACTACGAGACAGCCGGAGACAGGGAGACAGGGGGGCGGCGCAGAGAGGGTTGCATCCTCCCGGTCTTCATCACGGGATGTCCAACACTCCGGTCATCACTCCGGGACAGCCACTCACAGGGAGACAGGGAGAGGGGACAGGCGTTAGACGGCTTGCGTGATTGTGATGGGCGGACATAGCAATAGATACAAGTGGTAAGCATATATGTGAATAGAATAGATATATGTAGTAAGCATATTATGTGAATAGAGTAGAAGTACTTAACCCAACAACCACGTTGACGGACCACGGAGAGAAGACGGTAAGAAGCTGATCCATGGCCTCGGTGGTGCACGACAGGCACGTAGAACAGTCACTGTAATCTTGGCCAAGACCCCGAGACATCCACTACCTTGGTCAGCACTACGAGACAAGCACTCAGAGAGATGGGGGGGGGGGGGGGGGGGGGGTTGGGGGGGGGGGTTAGAGAGTTCCCATGTTTGTAGTGGGAGGAGATGGAGCAATAAATACATGTAGTGAGCATATGCATACATGGTGACAGTAGAATCATAGTATATAAGAAAATTTAGTAATAGATAGAACTACTGCAAGCGTATGGATACAGGATGAGATACAAGACAATAGCTCAGGGCCGTGTGCCCCGTGGGGGTAGGAGAAGCCATTCAGAAGGTTCAGCACTGCAGGCCAGACAGGAGCCGGTATGAAGCTGTTCCATGGGACCGGTTGAGACAGAGACAGAGGTTAAAAAGGTTCTCCCATGTCTGCAGAAAAGCAGACATGGGAGCAAATAGACATCCTAACTAAACTAGACAGATTAATCTAAGGGTCAGTCCCCGACCAGGTGAGATCAGGGTAGGTTGAAGGAGAGAGAGAAAAGATGGGTCTTAAGCAGGGATTTAAAAGCTTTGACAGAGCAGGCGCCCCTGACGACGGCAGGTAATTTGTGCCACAGGTAGGGAGTGCGGTAAACAAAGGCTCTGTGGCCGGCGGATTTATTTTTAACCCTAGGAATCGATAGAATCCCCGCATTTTGTGAGCGCAGAGCACGAGCGGGCAAGTATCGAGAGATGAGATCAGATAGATAGAGCGGTGCAAGCCCATTTAAAATTGTATAGGTGATTTCTGTATGCCCATGTCACGGTAAACTCTAAACTAACTTTAGCTGCCAATGCAAGCTAAGCTAAGCTAACCCTTAGCTTAGCTTGCCTCCAATAGTGAGGAAAGGGGGGGAGGGGGCTGAGCCCATCTCTCTCCCTCTCTCTACGTCGTCCAATGATTTAAAGTAGCAAACCGTTATACTATAAAAACGAACTGGATAGTTGATGATAATAAATATTTAACTTCATTAGCTGAAATATTCTAAAATCATTAAGTTAGCTATATGCCATTCTCCATTTCTGTGTGTGTGTGTGTGTGTGTGCACACTCGCGTCCCATCTCTGGTCTTTGGAAAGACCAGATGAGGTCAGCACAGTTTGATAGTATTTACTGAGAATATGTTGATATTTAAACCATATAATGCATAATAAATGTACACATGATCATGCAACATAATTTTTTTTTGTAGGAACAGTTTGGGAGAGGGAGGTAGGGAGGGGTTTTAGATTGTGGTGTGATAACAATGTTGAAATTGAGAAGTTTAGACTTAGTTTAGTTTTACAGTCAGGGAGAGTAAAGTACAGAAAAAAAATTACCGTTGGGTACCGGTATCGATTCCCAGTTAAAAAGAAGATTTTCCAGGCTCCGTGTCCCGAGCAGACCTACCGTGTAGGCCAGATGCAAGCCGCATTTTACAATAAACTTCCATTGGACAAAAAAAATTTATAAAAAGAAGCTATGATATATAGCTACTCGTTTTTCTGATTAATGGACACCACTGATTAGAATGTGATGTGCACTGCTGCTTATTGCCACTGGCCAAGGAACAAAAGATAATGGCTTCATTCCCGGGCATGGGACCTTTTCATCCACAGATGTCCCGTCTATCTGCGTATAAAGGCCACATTGATGATTATCCCAGATATATATTATCCCCATCAGATGAAAACAAGTATTTTATTATTGTCTTGTGTCTTTTCTCCTGAGTTCCTCTGTACTGATATTGTTGTTAAGTTATTCCTTAAAGAGGAAACGGACAAAAAAAACTAAAAACCCTAAAATAGAGTCCTGTCGTACTATGTTACCATAGTACACATAATGGCAGGAAATGATACCATCTAGGGTATTATTGCAATAACAAACTATTCTTAACAACAAGCAAACATCCACAAGACTATGATTGTAATATGTGATGTCACTTACAGTAGTATATCACAAAAACAGTGCTGTGTCTGAAATCCTTTAGTACCTACCTACACAATCAGACAGAAGCTAGTGCTACTAACCCTGTTACTACCCACCCTTTTTTATTTTTTTAAAGGAGACATGCATTGCTATTCCTTGCACTATTTGGGCAACTTTACACAATTCCTGTGAGTATATGGAAGACATCTGTAAGGTTTATTTAAAAAAATAAATCATTGTTTTATATTTCTAATAGAGTACTCAAAAGCATCATTTTCCAGCCTCAGGATTTCAGCCTGTTATTGGATGGGCTCCGCCCATAAGTGCTTTCAGTGACAGTCACCCACACAGCGTGATACATAAGAGAGAGAGAGAGAGAGAACGAGCAAGCGAGAGAGAGAGAGAGGGAGAGAGAGGAGAGATGCGTCCCCGACACACACGCAGTCAAGTTTGTGTATGCGTGTGTCCCCGACGAGGGAGAGAGATGGCGCACACATATTTACACTTCTGCAGTCCCTCCCGCCGTCCCTCTCTCTCTCTCTCTCTCTCTCTCTCTCCCTCTCTCTCCTCGCTCGTTCTCTGCCTGTCAAACCCCGTTTGAGGAAGTGTCGGGTTACACTATGCCTACGTCCCCGACACACGCAGACAAGTTTGTGTGTGTGTCCGACGAGGGAGAGAGATGGCGCACACACATTTACACACACTTCTGCAGTCCCTCCCGCCGGCCCTCTCTCTCTCTCTCTCTCCCTCTCGCTCGTATCTCTGCCTGTCAAACCCCGTTTGAAGAAGTGTCGGGTTACAATGTGGTCTCTGGTCTCTGCACTATAATGGTTGATGTGGAGATGAGTACAACCAGGGGCGGAGCTATGCAAATCAATGCTATATTAACGTCACGGAAACCGTCAAATCAGAACAGTTTAGTTGAGTGAGGGAGGATCTCGTGAACTCGAGACTAGACTGATGAGGCAATATGGTAATTAGAGACACAGACCCATTGATACTAACCTGTATTACTATAAAACCATGCTAAACACAGAAAAAAGGCATTTATAATGCATGTCCCCTTTTAGTAGGTCAACTCATTAACCCTCAATAACGGGTCCCCTGTCTTATAAATTGCCTTTTCCAGTGTTTAGCATTGTTTTCTAGCAATGGGGGTTTGTATCAATGGGGTCTGTCTCTAATTCTCATTTTGGCGGATTGCTCCAATTCAGTTGAGACAATATCCTCCCCCAGTGAACTAAGCCATTCTGATTTGACTCACTATCCTACGTAGCAAGGAGCTGATCTGCATAACTAACGCCCCCTCTATGGTTGTAGTGCACTCAACAACAGAGCGAGTGGAAATACTGACACTTCCTCAAACGGGTTGACGTGCGTGGGTGCCGACAGAGAATCAACAATTCGCTCAACAACGGAGCAGTGGGAATAATGCGGAAGCGGTCTCCCTGTCCCTGCTAGTTTCTTTTCTATCTTTTGGCGCTTTTTTGGTGGACAAACCACCGCACATGTGCACCGTGACTCGTGACTGGAGACTATAGCTCTGCTAGCACACATAGCCTACTGTGTACAGACTGTTTCAAACTGTATTTTAAATTAGAAAGCAAACAAAATAAATGGACCAAGAAAAAAAGAAATCTCAATTTGGTCAGTATTGTCATTTGGACAAGCAAAGCCATTACTTTAAGTTGCAGGCAAGAAAGACAAGTCTGTCCACTGTCTTTGTAGCTAGCTACACGTCACGGCCGGCTGATGCCACAATAGCTAACTAACGTTACAAGCTCAAAAACTTTATAACTACTACTGTCGTGTCCATAAGTTCCCTGGCAGAATACTTTGTCTGTGAGGACAAAAGTAAATAAGAACGATATATAACTCTGTATAGCATATTCTCTAAAAAGTATACCAAGAGGAGATAACCATTTTAAATTGGGGCATGTAGAGCCCGCCGTAAAAACAATAACGTTATAAACTATACACTATGTACAACGAAACAATGATTTACATTAGTATTTACAGTGATTTAATATGCAGTGAATACAAATAATGATAACGTGGTTGTTGCTTTTAGAAATGGTGTTTGGCTTAATCTGATAAATGGATATGATCACCAGAGAGATACTAGCCACAGATTCAGGGTCAGTTATTTTCCCGACGAATTGTTAAGCTTATCGAATGTAAGGGAAATCTGATCCTAGGTCTGTGACTACAGGCAGAAGGCTACGCTGTGGTGACGTCAGTCAGCAGCGCCAAATAGCAGTGTAGTTTCCCAGCGAACGAAAACATAAACGTTGTTATTTTGCTACAGTGTACCTTTACGATTAATTGCGAATATTTTCATGTTGAGCTGTAGATTGTGGATAAATACGCGCAGAAAGGTACACCATGCCAACGTTAATGCTTTATTTATCTAAAACGAGCCGATTTAGAAATGGTCAATGGGGAAATACATTAAAGGCAAACTCCAATATTTTGGGAAATTAGCTTATTTGCCATCTACCCTGGAGTTAGACAAGAAGATGCATACCTTTTTCTTCTCTGTGCATGCAGTAGGAGTAGGAAGACGTTGGGAACTAGGCTAATGGAGGAACCTACTTCCAGTGACTGACGCTAAGCTAGGCTAACAGTGCACGTCTTCCTACTCCTACTGCATGCACAGAGAAGAAAAAAGGTATGTATCTTCTTGTCTAACTCCAGATGGCAAATAAGCTAATTTCCCAAAATGTTGGAGTTTCCCTTTTAACACTTTGGCTGCCATGGGTTAAATTAATGATATACCATAGATTGCCAGCGCTATTTGTCTATGGAGAAAGTCCCCTTCTTTGCAGGGCTATAACTTTTTAAATTCTATTGCTACATTGCCATTATTAGGGCCCATTCAAAGTCCTATATGTATTGTTCATTGTGTAGCAACGTTAAACTTTTTCATTCACATATTCATAGTAAAGTATGGTCTAATGTATAAGTATGTTTTCATCTCTTTCTGCAGCTTTCTCCAGAACGTGATATATAGCCCCAAATGCATTATATTGATGATGAAATACAGTTTGATGGCAATCCGCGCGATATAAAAAATTCCAACTAGACGTACTTCTAGAAGTTACTACACGTCATCTGATGTTGACCGGATGGGCGAGGGGGCGTTTATAATTCCGTGGGCAGCGTTATACCAATCATCTAATGTGGGTCAAATGTTGATAATATCAGTTATTATCGAAGACGGTAACGTTACACGCTGAAACTCACCCCAGTGTCCGCGCGCCGTTGGGCGATCATCGTCGAGTAGAAATTTTATCATTATGGGATATATTATTACCCGGTCCATCTCCAGCTTGTATAATGGTATATACGTCCAAATCATGTTGTTTATCGAGTTATTGGCAATCGATCGTTATGTAGTGTGATGAGCTAGAGTGCCGGAACCTATCCCGAGTGGCCGGAAGCAATACGGACATCTATCACAACCTCCACTGTGCTTCCTGTTAAGCGGTTGCGCGATCGGCCACCAGATGGCGCTCCTGAACCGCCAGAGAGCTCAGTGGGTCCTGCTGGTGGTTCTCAGGCCAGCGGAGGTACATTATGGATCAGATCGCAGATTTTTGAAATATTGATATAAAGACGACTTACAGCGTCCCCCGGCAACTTTAGCATCGCCAGCAAAGACGTTGTAAATCGTTTTTAGGCAGTCAAAGTGTTAAGTGGAACAGAGGTTGGAACAGGAAAAAACGAAAATGACGTAACCACTACACCCAGTGGTGCAGTCGTAATATGGGAACTGCCCGGACGCCACGTGCGCGCATGCGCACAGAACAGATTATTATTATGCAGAATAAATAGTAGGAAACATGTTTGTATAGGAAATTACTAGTTTTAGTTTTTGTAAATATTGCCTTGAAATAGAGAAGCTGAGAAAGGTAACGGGATGTAGCCTTCAATATATAAAGAAATTATATTGTCAACAGATATGGTTGAAAAACAAACAATGTTTTAAATGTAATTGTAGTTACAATTTCTTTAATTGAATGCACTTAAACTAGAAAAGTAAATACAAACTAAATTAACAATGTAACTTAGTTTACAGAAGGACAGTTTCCTTCTGAAGCACAACTTAATGCCTCATGACCTTGATCCTTCCAGTCGGGACCATTGTCACATAGTGAGAGGTTCCACAGCTCAAGCAAACCCCCACCAATTGGTACAGGCTTGTATTTTGGTTTGGCTCTTCTCGTTCTTTGTTATGCTATCGGTATCCTATTATTATGCAAAGTTTAGGTGATAGATAAGTGCCGGCCGCCCGGGTACTTGGCGCACGGCGCGACGAGTCCAGTGACAATTGTGAATGCATTTTTGTGTGCGTGCGCGTGCACATCCGTGCGCGACTGCGCGTACACATCCGTGCGCGATTGCGCGTACTTCTGCTCAGCGAACTACTAGGACGCCGTGGTACCCCGTCCACCCACCACTGCATCCCTGACTACACCTCCCTATAACTGTCAAACTAAATGAATGTGTGCAAAACTGTTTAGAGTTTTTGGATGTGTGTGAGATGATGTGCAAAATAAATCAGCATTGGTTTTTTTCAAGATGTGACATTTAGCACTGATATAGTGAGTATAGCCTCAAGAGCAGTACAGTTAAACCAAAGTTCAGCCAAGTGCAACGTGATGAGGCCACCGTGATGAAGAGCACACGGATGTGACGAGGCCACCATGATGAAGAGCACACGGACGTGACGAGGCCACCGTGATGAAGAGCACACAAACGTAACGCCACGAGGAACGACTTGGGTGGGAGCTACAATGTACCAGACAATGTAGACATTGTGGGGTAATCGATACATTAGGTCAATGGTACCATACAGTATATTATTAGTTGTAGAGAAGAGTGTTGAGTGGCAACCTTGTAACCACAACCTGACAAATGTCTTGGATGAATGGCTCTGCTGTCGGCCGCGAGATGACTGATAAACGGATACAGAGGCGGGCGACGGGGCCGCTGGCTGCATGATGCAAACCACTCTCCGTCCCATGACTGCTCCCGTTTCCAGCTCTGCAACCGCACATTCCTTTTCACGTTTACACTGTTTGTTTTTCTCATATTCTTATATTCAGATAACATTTTATTGCCTATATTTAGGTCTTTCTTCTAAACCTCGCCCATACCTGTACCTCCCCTCCCCCATGCTGCTTTGATGCCAGAATTTCCCCAAGGGGAGCAATAAAGGAATATCTTATCTTATCTTATAAAGTCTCCATTATCACATTATTGAGACTAGAGGCCGAATGAATTAATCGATTTGGCTGTTTTAACAAACTATTGGCATCGGCCGTTTATGCCACCGATACCCCACAGTTTGATTAGCCGTCTTTAGCAGGGCAACTTTTTTTTAAAGCTAGCACCAATATACTGGTATCATATGAATGCCGTCAACACACCTCATTGGCCACAGTTTGTCATTTCAAATAACAACTGTTTGATTGCAATCACCTGTCGTTTGCCTGGTACCACGTTGTACAGTATGTGATCAAATACTGTGAATAAATGAAAAGAGCAGAATGGACCTCATGGCCTCTGACTGTCCACTTTGTGACGCCATCTCTCTCGCCTCTGGTCTTGCGTCCGACAGCCTCTGTATTTTCTGCTCCGCCGATGCAGGATATAGATTTGTACCGACCACCGATGCTCCTGCTCCTGTGGCCATACAGCACTCCGATGATAATAATAATAAAGAATAAAAAGAAAAGATCTCACTATTCCGATTCACATTTTGAATTTCATACTGACTAAATATATTTTTTTATAATTATTCTTTCATTGAGAAACACTATTACATCCCTTAAGCTCGCTATGGAGAGAATTCCACAACTTTACACCAATAACTGAATAACTGTTTTCCCTCCATGAGACGGCGGTCGCCATGTGCAAAACAACAGTTGCTATGCGTTGATGGTAAATAATAAATAAATATAAAAAAAAAATATATATATATATATCAACAAAAATGCAATAACTCTGTCTTGGGATCTTGTAATATCATGCTTTTCCACAATTTTGACCTACTCTACAGGGTACAGAAATTAGGCGTTTTCTTTATAAAGTTGTTACCAGTGGTTACAGGCAGCCGTGTTGGAAGAGTGAGAACTACACAAACATTCCATGTCAGGCCTCTCTAGTGACTTTCAACAAAAGAAACGGGACACCTCTCCTGGAGGGTCCATCATTCCCCGCTCCTAAGCCACAGCCCTCACCCGGCTCTGACTGTGCTGATCCAGAGCAGGCGCTCATCTTTGAACCGTCAGTTCTTCTTTAAGTTGTCTCAGGGTTTGTTTGTTTTAATTTTTTTCTTGCCGATATTTTTACTACATTCCACGTGCTTGTGTGTTTTCCTCTGCGTCCGCTCCACTGACATATCTTTGCGGCAGCTCAACATGGGGCCATGAAATGAAAACAGAATGCTCCAGTGAGGTCGTGAGACAAAAAGGAATCCATGCAGCTTTGACGCAGAAGGGCCCCGGTGTTGGTGGGACGACGCAGGAAGTCGCACACTTCTCGTTCCCTTGTGCTCGCGCCTATAGATGAAGCTTACACAAAGGCAATGGAGATTTGTCTGTCCACTTGTCACTCTTAGTTATACATACACACAGTCCCCTACACACACACACAAGTCCCAAGTTGAGTCCCAAGTCCTAACATTTAAGTTTCGAGTCCTATGCACGCTTAATGCACGCTTCACCAAATGTAGCACCATTTTAACAACGGAGTAATAATATATTACATTTACACAATGTAAGTAAGTAAGTAAGTAAGTAAGTAAGTAAGTAAGTAAGTAAGTAAGTAAGTAAGTAAGTAAGTAAGTAAGTAAGTAAGTAAGTAAGTAAGTAAGTAAGTAAGTAAGTAAGTAAGTAAGTAAGTAAGTAAGTAAGTAAGTAAGTAAGTAAGTAAGTAAGTAAGTAAGTAAGTAAGTAAGTAAGTAAGTAAGTAAGTAAGTAAGTAAGTAAGTAAGTAAGTAAGTAAGTAAGTAAGTAAGTAAGTAAGTAAGTAAGTAAGTAAGTAAGTAAGTAAGTAAGTAAGTAAGTAAGTAAGTAAGTAAGTAAGTAAGTAAGTAAGTAAGTAAGTAAGTAAGTAAGTAAGTAAGTAAGTAAGTAAGTAAGTAAGTAAGTAAGTAAGTAAGTAAGTAAGTAAGTAAGTAAGTAAGTAAGTAAGTAAGTAAGTAAGTAAGTAAGTAAGTAAGTAAGTAAGTAAGTAAGTAAGTAAGTAAGTAAGTAAGTAAGTAAGTAAGTAAGTAAGTAAGTAAGTAAGTAAGTAAGTAAGTAAGTAAGTAAGTAAGTAAGTAAGTAAGTAAGTAAGTAAGTAAGTAAGTAAGTAAGTAAGTAAGTAAGTAAGTAAGTAAGTAAGTAAGTAAGTAAGTAAGTAAGTAAGTAAGTAAGTAAGTAAGTAAGTAAGTAAGTAAGTAAGTAAGTAAGTAAGTAAGTAAGTAAGTAAGTAAGTAAGTAAGTAAGTAAGTAAGTAAGTAAGTAAGTAAGTAAGTAAGTAAGTAAGTAAGTAAGTATATTTATATAGCACTTTTCACAGAGAGAACTCACAAAGTGCTTTACATACAGCAGAAATCAAATATAAAAATAAAAAGCAAGAACCATTCAAGTGATAAGAGACGGAACAAAAACACAATGCGTCAAAAAAGAAAGAAAAAAAAATACATTATTTTATACCTGTAGGAGAAGCTCAAACATTACCCAAAGGCCTGTTTAAACAGTAATGTTTTTAGCTGATTTTTTTAAACGTCAACAGACGCTGCAGCTCTTAGGCCACGAGGAAGGGCATTCCAGAGTCTAGGCGCTATACAGATTGTGTAATGCATGAATGGTTTAAACATTTAAACTTCCAATAATTCCATGGAAATACATGGGTAGCCAGAAAGGCACAACAAAAACAAGACTGCTGGCCTGCTCTAGACACACAAGTTATTCCTGTCCTATAGGCTAATTACAATTTAGTCAAAGGTCTGTTAAAACAAGTGTGACTGAACTTAATAAAAAAACAAGTAGTGCAAACAAAGAAGCAATAAAATGTATTTTCATTCAAAAGGTATCAATGAAACCCCCCCATCTCTCTTTGTGTGGTTAACGTTACAGTAAATCATTTTTTTAGGAGCAGCAGTAATGTTAGGCTACTGCTGGCCATTCATCAAGCGAGACATTGCTGATTGTTTATTTATTTTATAAGACAAGACTATGACTACCAACTGCCTAGCCAGCGGCCAGCCGTGTATCAATCTTGGATACAATGATAACGTTACCACACTGACTGTGTCCATGGCTCATTGATTTAACTACTGTAGCTAGCAAGCCAAGTTACTTACCGTTCTTTGTGCAGCTTCAAATGTCGAACGAAGTTGGAAGTTGTTGCGTCTCCGTCTGTGATTTTCGACCCGCAAGTTTTGCATACTGCAATTCGTTTTTTGTTGACCACCACGTCGTTTTTATAAGCAAACTAAATCGTCTTTGGTATAATTTTTCCACTGGATCCGTCTTTCTGAATTGTAACGTTAGTTCTTCTTCTGTGGTTCTCTCGCGCAACTTGATTGGATGCTGTCGGATTGTTTCAAACTAAGTGGATCTGGGAAATGAAGTGTTGATTTGCTGGAAATTAATTAATTCACGGCACATTTAATAACATAATTTTTAAAAGTTGGGCATGGGGGAAGGTATCAAGTCTTCTCAAGTCAATAGGCTCAAGTCCAAAATAAGTCACAAGTCATTGGTGTCAAAGTCGAGTTGCAAGTCTTTTTTGATTTTGTCCAGTCAAGTCTAAAGTCATCAAATTTGTGACTCGAGTCTGACTCGAGTCCAAGTCATGTGACTCGAATCCACACCGTTGATTTTGTCTGGAAGGCGCCATGCAACTAGTTTTAGGTTTCATCTTCATTGTATGTCGCTGTCTGATTTGAGTGCTACACTATAAAAATATATATATCAAATTGTCATTTACTTATATTTTCAAGTAACCTTTTTGCATTGGCTTTTTCAGTTGAGTCAACTAAAAAGTAGTTGAATAGAAAAAAACTGTGTAGAGCGATGAGCCCCAGCAGGTGCCGATGTTTTTTTACAGTGTAGAGACGAGCCCCAGCTGGTGCCGATGTTTTTTACAGTGTAGAGACGAGCCCCAGCTGGTGCCGATGTTTTTTACAGTGTAGAGACGAGCCCCAGCTGGTGCCGATGTTTTTTTCTCTCTTTTTTTGTGTAGAGAGACGAGCCCCAGTTGGTGCTGATGTTTTTTACAGTGTAGAGAGACAAGCCCCAGCTGGTGCTGCTGGATGAGGAGAAAGACCATTCACCATCAACTCAAGCAAAGCCACGCTCCCCACCATCAAATTTTAATACTTGTTGTCCCCAGAGATGGGGAATAATATGAAATGCAAATAAACAGAAAGACAGAAAAAAAGTGGGAGGATAAGAAATACAGTGGGAGGATAAGAAATACAAATAGCCTGAACAGAAAGAAAGAGAGAGAAAGAAAGCAAGCTGCTCTGAATGTTCAGCTTCCCCACTTCTGTCGAGTGGCTTCCATCTAGTGATGCCGTTGGGAGTGTGGGAAATCATTGCACATTCTATGAAACTGTAGATTGTAGGGATGCCACAGTTCTCAATATAATATTACTGTTCGGTACGTATCCACGGTTCAATACACACAGAAAAATTACATTGCTCACCATGAATAGTTGGACCTCACTGTCCACTATATGTCAGATTGGGAGATGAAGAGTGCAGTACTCCAAACTCCTCATGTAGGAAAGTCATACATGCGCTCACTTGGCAGTAGGGCTGACCTTCGAAGCTTTTTTTGGCAATCGAAGCTTCGGGGCCGAGCTTCGATTTTAATTCGAAGCTTAATTTTTTTTTTTTTTTTTTTTATCTTGTGTTGTGGGACTTGTACAGCACTTTGGTAAACTTTGTTGTTTTTAAATGTGCTCTATAAATAAAGTGGATTGGATTAATTAATTAAGTAGCCCCTTTCGTGACTGTGACGCAGCCAACAAGGTTTCACTCGGCTGCGCTGCCTGGGTGCAGTGGGGCTGCTCTCACAGCCAACGACATGACATTACATAATTATGTTGCAACCTTCGTCTATCAAGCAAACAATTATATTATATTTAATTTATAATTTATAATTATATCAGACAATGCACCTACAAAAGCAGATGATTACAATTAAATTAGCCAACTTGGTAACACATTAGTCATAGCAGCATAGGCATAGCCTTATTAATGTTTTGTGTGGCGTCGCCGTCGTGTACAACGATACTTACGTTTTTTAAGGTGATTTGACAAAGTTGTTGTAGGGTTGTGATATGCCATTTTCTTCTGGCATATCTGGCACTCGGCTTTTTGGGCATTGTCTTTGCATATTTTAAAGTGTAACCACACATCTGATGACTACTTCGTCGACATGTCTGCTGCACATGTCCTTGTTGTTTTCAACACAGGTAATCTCCACGTGCTTGTTGTAGAGAGGTGGAGTCGAGGCGCCGCTTACTTTCGTTTCATTGGAATGGAGGCGCAAGATTTTGGAGGCAAAAAAAATAATATATATATTTTTCCTGGTCAAACATGACCGACAGATACAGTGAGGGTGAAACGGGAGAGAGAGCATGGGAAGACATTTGGCAAATGACGGCGGGTCCGGGAATCGAACTCGGGTCAGCCGATCCGCGACGCAGCGCGGTACATGGTGTGCTACTGGAGCGCCCATATATATATATTTTTTTAACTTCGATATATATATATATTTTTTTTTAAGCTTGTGCCATCGAACGAAGCTTCGACGTATTTAAGACAGCCCTACTCGGCAGAGGGATTGACAAATGCAGTAACTGAGTGGAAGAGTCCAAACATGATACTCCCAGTAACCACAGATAGCGCAGCAAATATTGTGACATAAATAAGACAGCGGAGTGCGATAATAGTTTAATTATTGCATGAATAATATAAGTTCTAACCAGGTATGCAAGACCATTAAACGCCACAGATCCTGCCCCAGCTATAACTCTCACTGAACCGTGGAGATGACACTAATCTACAAGCCTTTTTTCATGGTTTTGAGAGCTAATTCCATTATTTCAACTCAAAAGATGCTCGCTCATGTTGGACACTGAAGCAGAGTTTTGCCTACAACATGATGGGGGGAAAGGGGTTATGTGATTTATGTTTTGGTTGTCGGATGACTGACTGAGCAGATGTAAATGTGCATTTAGGAGGGGTTGGCGTGGGAGTGGGCACAACTGTTCACAGACCTCTCACGTGTGTTCCGGCTCCTTCCGACTCTCCTGCAGCTATAGGAACATTAACGGTGTAATTAACCGATTGCATGCAGGCTCTCTATCTTAATATCGATTTCTCTATCTGGTAAGGTAGGAAATTTAGAATTTCGACGTGAGAAGCCAGTCTGTCATCAAGCCAGCCAGCCAGCCAGCCAGCCAGCCAGTCAGTCAGTCAGTCAGTCAGTCAGTCAGTCAGTCAGTCAGTCAGTCAGTCAGTCAGTCAGTCAGTCAGTCAGTCAGTCAGTCAGTCAGTCAGTCAGTCAGTCAGTCAGTCAGTCAGTCAGTCAGTCAGTCAGTCAGTCAGTCAGTCAGTCAGTCAGTCAGTCAGTCAGTCAGTCAGTCAGTCAGTCAGTCAGTCAGTCAGTCAGTCAGTCAGTCAGTCAGTCAGTCAGTCAGTCAGTCAGTCAGTCAGTCAGTCAGTCAGTCAGTCAGTCAGTCAGTCAGTCAGTCAGTCAGTCAGTCAGTCAGTCAGTCAGTCAGTCAGTCAGTCAGTCAGTCAGTCAGTCAGTCAGTCAGTCAGTCAGTCAGTCAGTCAGTCAGTCAGTCAGTCAGTCAGTCAGTCAGTCAGTCAGTCAGTCAGTCAGTCAGTCAGTCAGTCAGTCAGTCAGTCAGTCAGTCAGTCAGTCAGTCAGTCAGTCAGTCAGTCAGTCAGTCAGTCAGTCAGTCAGTCAGTCAGTCAGTCAGTCAGTCAGTCAGTCAGTCAGTCAGTCAGTCAGTCAGTCAGTCAGTCAGTCAGTCAGTCAGTCAGTCAGTCAGTCAGTCAGTCAGTCAGTCAGTCAGTCAGTCAGTCAGTCAGTCAGTCAGTCAGTCAGTCAGTCAGTCAGTCAGTCAGTCAGTCAGTCAGTCAGTCAGTCAGTCAGTCAGTCAGTCAGTCAGTCAGTCAGTCAGTCAGTCAGTCAGTCAGTCAGTCAGTCAGTCAGTCAGTCAGTCAGTCAGTCAGTCAGTCAGTCAGTCAGTCAGTCAGTCAGTCAGTCAGTCAGTCAGTCAGTCAGTCAGTCAGTCAGTCAGTCAGTCAGTCAGTCAGTCAGTCAGTCAGTCAGTCAGTCAGTCAGTCAGTCAGTCAGTCAGTCAGTCAGTCAGTCAGTCAGTCAGTCAGTCAGTCAGTCAGTCAGTCAGTCAGTCAGTCAGTCAGTCAGTCAGTCAGTCAGTCAGTCAGTCAGTCAGTCAGTCAGTCAGTCAGTCAGTCAGTCAGTCAGTCAGTCAGTCAGTCAGTCAGTCAGTCAGTCAGTCAGTCAGTCAGTCAGTCAGTCAGTCAGTCAGTCAGTCAGTCAGTCAGTCAGTCAGTCAGTCAGTCAGTCAGTCAGTCAGTCAGTCAGTCAGTCAGTCAGTCAGTCAGTCAGTCAGTCAGTCAGTCAGTCAGTCAGTCAGTCAGTCAGTCAGTCAGTCAGTCAGTCAGTCAGTCAGTCAGTCAGTCAGTCAGTCAGTCAGTCAGTCAGTCAGTCAGTCAGTCAGTCAGTCAGTCAGTCAGTCAGTCAGTCAGTCAGTCAGTCAGTCAGTCAGTCAGTCAGTCAGTCAGTCAGTCAGTCAGTCAGTCAGTCAGTCAGTCAGTCAGTCAGTCAGTCAGTCAGTCAGTCAGTCAGTCAGTCAGTCAGTCAGTCAGTCAGTCAGTCAGTCAGTCAGTCAGTCAGTCAGTCAGTCAGTCAGTCAGTCAGTCAGTCAGTCAGTCAGTCAGTCAGTCAGTCAGTCAGTCAGTCAGTCAGTCAGTCAGTCAGTCAGTCAGTCAGTCAGTCAGTCAGTCAGTCAGTCAGTCAGTCAGTCAGTCAGTCAGTCAGTCAGTCAGTCAGTCAGTCAGTCAGTCAGTCAGTCAGTCAGTCAGTCAGTCAGTCAGTCAGTCAGTCAGTCAGTCAGTCAGTCAGTCAGTCAGTCAGTCAGTCAGTCAGTCAGTCAGTCAGTCAGTCAGTCAGTCAGTCAGTCAGTCAGTCAGTCAGTCAGTCAGTCAGTCAGTCAGTCAGTCAGTCAGTCAGTCAGTCAGTCAGTCAGTCAGTCAGTCAGTCAGTCAGTCAGTCAGTCAGTCAGTCAGTCAGTCAGTCAGTCAGTCAGTCAGTCAGTCAGTCAGTCAGTCAGTCAGTCAGTCAGTCAGTCAGTCAGTCAGTCAGTCAGTCAGTCAGTCAGTCAGTCAGTCAGTCAGTCAGTCAGTCAAGTGAGATTCCATGCGTCTGTGGCAGCCAGCTGGGCAAAGGGAGACGGCACAGAGACTGTGGGTATTTAGTGAGCATCTTGATATACAGACAGATGCTATACTACAGTACACACATGTCAATCAATCAATCAATGCTGCTTCCCTCACTCTCATACACACACTCGCTGATGCTTACTACATCCTGCAATCACACATGTATATAAACACACACACACAGGAAGGAACACACTCCCCTCTCACTCTCATGCATACACTCCCCGATGCTCACTACACACTATTTCCCTAACACACACGCACGCACGCACGCGCGCACACACACACACACACACACACACACACACACACACACACACACAGAGAGGAACAAACTCCTTCTCTCTAACTCTCTTTCATACACTTGCACCATTCGGTCGCCACCCACCCATCTCCTCTCCCATGCGGCGAGGCTTAATGAGGCTGCCAAGCTGTCTCTCTGAGCGGTGAAGCCCCGGAGTGACTGGCTGGAGTCAATAAGACATTGTGCAGCTCTCTGTGTTTGTTAATGAGACTTGGCCTCGGGTTTACAGCCGCTCTGCCTGCTCAACAAATTGCACCTTATCAGAGGAATGACCTGATCTCAAAACCCTGCCTTCTTTTCTTCATCCTCCAATCACAGCTGTTGCTTCCATCGGACACAACTTTGTTTGTCTGAGGGAAGCAACGGTTGTGATTGGAGGATGAAGAAAAGAGGGTGGGGTTTGAGTTTGGTCAATTGCAAGGAGATGACGGGCATTGCAAAGTTGTTGAAACTGCCAAAAGGCTGGAACTGGATTTCCCTGTAAGCAATGGGTTGTCGTTAGGGCTGGGCGATATTATGCACAAAGTATCATGTGGCCGTCAAAGATGAAAGAATTATAATAATAATAATAATTGATATTCTCCTTTGGTTCATTACAATCTACTCGAGCATAGTAACAGACACAATATTTCTGACACTGGGAATAAATTCCCTGAGGTCCATAGATGTCCCTCGATACCAAGAACATGCAAATGCACCTTGTAGAAGTGGAGAAATCTTCCATTTACTTGAGTATGTATTTTTAGGTGAGTTTTCTGAAAATATGGCTAGGCTAGGGCTTAAGAGGTTCACTCAAAAATATGCAGCATGTGTATATCTTTTTTTAACGATATGTATATATTGTGGATGACGGTATTATAAAAATAAATAGCTTTTCATAGATCCATGACAATTATACCTTCATATATCAGATTATATTTCAAAGTTTTCTTATCCAAACATTACAAAACTTGCAGGTCATGTTTTATAACACTGCTTAACCGTGTGTGTGAATTTATTTAGCAATCCTAATGATCAATATTGACTTGAAACCCGCAGATCACCACTTGCGGCTATATTTCTTAGAATTATTCTATCTTGTGTTATCATTAATTACACAATTTGTATCAAAATTTTTTATAAATAATTTGTAGGCACTGTGAACCAAACATGAGCCGCCCTAGAATATGTTTGTTAACAAAATTGCGGGCCCAACCTTTATAAATGACAGCAATGAAATGGTAAATGTCCAGGTATCTTTCTAACTTCAAACAGTGTTCCAGGACAACACTGTGTCATTCGATACCAAATTTTGATACCTAAATAGTTAGTGTCATCAGTGTCAGGGAACCAATAAGCATGTTTGTTCTAAGATAAAACAATACTTCAGTTCAACTGCAATCCGAAATCATCCAAAATGTTTCAAAAGTCTAAGATTGGCTCACACAGCACATGCAACGCCCACAACTCGTATTGGCACTGGTGTCGCACATTTTCAAACGATACCCAGCCCTACCCCTGGCAAGCCTCTCCACTCACTGTGTGTTATCAATCCTTATTACATGGCGTTTTAACATTCGCTGAAATGCTTGATTGTGATTGGTCAATAGCGCTCTGTTGCGGTCCGTTATTACTCGATAACGGATTGCTGCCAGGGGCAACCGAGCAATAATGACCGCTGTTTGCAGCTGGAGCAATCAAGCCCACTGACACACACTGCATCAGTGCAATCAGACACACCTGCCGGCGATAATAATAACTTTATTTGGGCTGACAGAGCCACAGAACAACTGCGTCTGCATTTGATCTCGTCTTGTCGATGGTGTAAAATGAATTACGTATATTGTTAGTAAGTTAGCCATGTAATAAGCGAGATAATGTATAGCCTATACTCTGTCATTGTCGCAAAATAATTTACCTTCACTACGTTTAGAACACCTCGGCGAGGCGCCTCTAAACTCCGTGTCGGTCAATTATTTTGTGACAATGACCTCGTAGCTATACATTATCCCTTACGTATCCTGGGGTCATGTGGTTGCAACTTAGCAGGAAAGCTTTAATGGACTGGTCATTATTGTCATTTGTGCCAAGTAGCAACGATATATAGACCTAACTAGTAGTTACTGTCGCAATGAACAGCAAGTTATTTATACTGTACAGTTTTTGGCACAGGGCTGCCAACTTCTCCGGAAACCTTGGAATGAGACTTTGGAGAAGTCGGGGGGGGAAGCACGTACTAGATTGCTTAACGCTTATAGGGAGGTGTAGTGGTTACTAGGGATGCACCGATATGAAAATTTGCCACTGATACCGATACCGATTGTTCAACTAACACAATCGGCCGATACCGATATTTGTGGCAAAATATATTTTTTAAATAATTTTATTTATTTTAATTTTTTTTGTAATATAATTTTTTTTTGTAATTATTTAAAAAAAAAAATATGAAACTACTGTATATTTGTGTTACAAATTGTGCTCACCGATATGAACATAGGCCTCTTTACTTACTTAAAAAAAGGAAACATCAAGAAATAGCACTATCTCTCTCCCAGTATGGTCTGCCGGGCTGCAGCTAGATACTAGTTCTCCCAGTATGGTCTACCGGGCTGCAGCTGGTTACTATTGTCTACCAGAGCTCTCAACCAATGAAATTTTGATTGACAGTCGATTCTGCCAATTACGTCACACACCGCTTGCACCCGCCTCTGCTGTTACCACCAATCGGCAAGCGCGTATACATTTTTTACCGCTTTTGTCCGCCATTGATTTTGATGAGAGGTTTTCTACAACAACAACAAAGCACGGCCGACGTTTAGCTTTTAGCTCTGCAGGATGACTAAATGAGGCATAATGATTTTACTGCAACGAATGTTATAATAAAACAAAGCCTTTCTATACATGTGTCTGATTGAAAACTTTATTAACAGATTGCAGAATGGGTAAAACTCAGGGCTCTATGAGCAACGGAAGGAACTGAGCTAGTATGAATGCTTTCTACGTTCGGGTAAATAATATGCTGATGTTATTGAACGTGTAACGTGAACGACTGAACTTTTTTTTGCCATTTGACGCGACACAAATTGATGGATATTTATCGGCTACTGCCATCTACATTTGAGCTTATCGGCCGATAGGCCGATTGCAGTCAACAAGGCACTTATCGGCCGATACCGATACCCGACCGATACATCGGTGCACCCCTAGTGGTTACGTCATTGTTGTTTCCGGCCGGTCCACCTCGCTTGAAATTGCAATGTATTTCCAATGGACCCATTTCTAAATCGTCTCGTTTAAAACAAATAAAGCATGAACATTTGCATGGTGTACCTTTCTGTGTGTATTCATCCACAATCTATAGCTCAACATGAAACGATTAACAATCAATCGTAAAATAATTACGTTGAATTTTATTTCAACCAAAAATGCTTAAACAATAATGTTAGTGATAGAAGGGAACTCATTTTGTGCAAAAATTTAAAGCTTTCCAGTGTTCATGAGGCAGAATTATTACAATAGCCGATAATACATTTTCCCAATGATAAATCCCTAAACGGGTGGACCACGCGGGCGGTCCAAAGTGACGCCAGACTACACCTCCCTATTCACTCTTCTAGGCCGGTCCCCTACAGTCCTACACTACAGGGTCCAGCAAGGAGACCAGTAACCACACATACTGTACGCAGACCGAGCATGGCGCATTCTGTGCATGTGTTTAATTAGCAATTTGATTAAATCAATTTACAATACATTTTATAAAGAATAAAACCAGCGTTATTATTATTATTATTATTATTATTATTATTATTATTATTATTATTATTATTATTATTATTATTATTATTATTATTATTATTATTATTATTATTATTATTATTATTATTATTATTATTATTATTATTATAAATATTGTGTCCTGTAGCAGTTGCCATTTCAAGACAAACGTTTTCAATGCAGGGTAATCCAAATGTGTTGGCCTACTGTAGGCCAGTAGTAAAACTACAGTTGATACAACTAGGCCTGTTCCAATGAGAAATGGATCCATGGAATCCAATGGATTTCTTGGAAGATTTGAGTTCAGCTGCAATCTGTACAACTATTCCAGTGACGCATTTGATCCACAGCAAGATTTCATGGAGATCATCTCACGTCTCCAGCCTGAGGCTCAGGTTGCACAGTGTCTCAGAGATTAAAGTGCTTCTCTCACTTGAAACTTCTCTCATTGTGAAAATAATTATAAAATAATTAAGTGTTTAATCATTTATATATTCACAGGGCTTTGTGGAGACCGAGGTGGCATTTGGAATTGACAGTCAGAAATAGGATGCGTGGCGTGAGTGTGTGCATAAGGTAATTTCGTGTGATAGTTGGAAGCTCTGCTATAATAATCCGGTTTGATTGATTGATTGAAAACTTTATTAACAGATTGCAGAATGGGTACAGTACAGCTCAATACATACAATTGTTAAGGGGATGCAGACCAGAGAAAGACTTTCATCTTGTTTACATCAGGGTCCCCCATTTTCAATTCATCGTAACATATATGACATACATGCAGGGAACAAAATTAACTTTTTGACTTACCAGCCATTTGGCTGGTAGATTTAAAAAACTACCAGCCAGGCAGATTTTTTACCAGCCAAAAATTAAAAATAGCTTTTTAGTATATCGCCATGTGTTAATTCCTCTAATAGTGACCCAGGCTTGTATTTGCTTAAACTCTAGCGGGTACCAGGCTTTTATTAGGAGGAGGCATGTATAAGAGAGAGGCCTATATTTCTAATTTTCAAACAGATCATAATGAATAAATCAACATTTTGTGTCAGTTTGAACCCAGTAAAATGTACTGGGTTCATTTATTGAAACCAAGTACTGTATGAAATAGTAAACAGTGCAATTACAGGTGGTCACTGGTCATTTCAACGTTTTCAAAGTGAAATCAAGTAACTTTACCTTAGCAGCTCAGTATGCAGCTCAGTATATTAGTAACCCGGCTTGTATTAGGAGGTCGGCTTATAATTGCTTAGCTCAAGAGCGCACCCGGCCATTAATAGAGACCCGGTTTGTAATTGAATACCGGTCACTATTAGAGGAATTACGGTATATAATACTCTCATATGCTATTTTCAATTAATATCATAAACAACATAAGGAATATTAGCATATTTGAGTGGACTGAAGGAATGAGTCAGTGTTAATAGTTTTAAATGCAAATAATTTATTGAAACATAGAAGTGGGGTCGGGGACACACACACTGTTTCAACTCACCACCCCCGCATCATATTGTAGTCTAGTCTGTCTTCAAACTTTCACTCCTCTCGAAACCTTTTTATATTTGAATATCAACATTATCTGTGCATCCTCAGTAATCCTCAGTTTACTACAATATACTCCTCTCCTGAGTCCTGACTAGTGACTTCATCGTCTTTCCAAACGCACGCACACACACAGAGAAAGGGAGAGTGCCCCCCCCCCCCCCATTTCCCTTTCCCCAGTCCACACTGTCTGCTGTTCTCTATGGCTCTGCCGCTGATCAGGATTAGCTTGTTAGCTTACGCTAACATAACGTTCATTTCGGGCGATGTGGGCATAAAGGAATGGCGACGATGCAATGCATGTTAGATGCATTTGACCCGTTGTGAGAAGAAGAAAAAACCACAGACTTATTTCGGCTCGCAAAATAGGCGCACTGCTGTGTAGCTCTGCTCTCAGGGAACAAACTTAACTTTTTGACTTACCAGCCATTTGGCTGGTAGATTTTAAAAACTACCAGCCAGGCAGATTTTTTACCAGCCATTGGCGGTTGGCTGGTACTTATTTTGTTCCCTGCATACATGACATACAGATAGACAGTACTGCTACATCTATACATTTATGACATACCAGATTTGTCCAGAAAAAAGAGTATACATTTGACGTAGAAACTGTACATTGGAGGAGGTTGGGTAGGTGGGGGGGGGGGGACACTGTACAACTGTACAAGCAAAACTGTACATTGGCATATTGACAAGACCATACTTGGTAATTTACTGTACATTGGAGGGGGTTGTGTTATGACATTTACATGGGCCAGTTTCGAATTTGCAGTCTCCCGTAGGTGTTCTTTGAGAGCGTTTTTGAAAGTGGGTAGTGATTCACATTCCTTTACAGCTTTGGGTAGGGCGTTCCACATTGATGTGGCATAATTGCGAAACGTGTTTAGTCCCTTGTTTGAGCCGAATCTGGGTTTAACATGATTTGTGGAGCTCCCTCTGGTGTTGTGATCGTGGTATTCACTGACCTTTGGGAAGTATTTTGACATGTACATGGGTACCTTGGTCGTGTAGTGTATCTTGTAGACCAGGCCCATTGCAAGTTGCTGTACTCTGTCGTCTACTCTAAGCCATCCTAGGTTGTCAAAGTGGGCAGGGGTGAGGTGGGTTCTAGGAGTAAGGTCAAGCAGTAGTCTGACCAGTTTGTTTTGAGATGTTTGTAATTTTGTTTTTAGCACCTTTGAGGTGCTTTGGTACCATGAGGTGCAAGCATAGTCGTAGTACCCCTGAATGAGTGCTCCTGCCAGAGTCTTCAGGGTGTTCTTGTTTACCAGTGAGGAGATCCGGTACAAGAATCGAGTTTGTTGGTTGACTTTTTTTTATTACATTGGATGCCATTCTGTCACAGGAAAGATTTGCCTCTAGGATGGAACCCAGGTAGGTAATATCTTCTTTCCTTGTGACAATATTGTCATCCACTGTAACTGAGAAGCCGTCGGTCTTGCTGAGTTTGTTATTTGAACCGAAGAGAATGGACTCTGTTTTGCCCATGTGTAATGATAGTTTGTTATCAGCGAGCCATATGCAGATTTTGCCTAGTTCTGAGCTGAGGGTTTTTTCAACCTGTAACTTGTTCTTGTCAGAGACAAGCAGGGCTGAGTCGTCCGCAAACAGGAACAAGTTGCAGTCACAAGCTGACGACATGTCATTTGCATAAATTAGGAACAGTAGCGGACCTAGTATGCTTCCTTGTGGAACGCCACAGCTCACTGTGAGGGGGGGGGGATAGGGTACCGTTTACCTCCACCATCTGCTCTCTCCCCTCCAGGTAGGATTGCATCCAGCTCACTGATAGACTATCAAAACCAATTGCTTTTAGCTTGTCAATCAGAATGGTGTGATTGACAGTGTCGAAGGCCTTTTGTAGGTCCAGCATGACCATGCCGCAGTATTTGCCCGCGTCCACCTCTTGTTTGATGTGGTCGTTTAAATAGAGAAGGCATGTGTCAGTGGAGTGGGATGTTCTGAAGCCAGATTGGAATTCGTAGATTAGATTTTTTTCCGCAAGGTATTTTTTTACCTGTTCGTATAAAAAATTTTCCATGACTTTCGAGATGGAGGTAAGGATAGAAACAGGTTGCTCACGACTGCTTTAAATGATGTACGTCTATTATCTTTTTAGTTATTCAGTTAATGTGTGCTTGTTCAGTAATTTTTTGTGTTGGGATTGGTGAAATGCCAAAAACGATAGACTCCCAACTCAGTGACATCCAAAGTTGTTAACATTAGGTCTACATCATGGCTATGCGATGCTAATACAGACAAAGAGATTCATCCCACCAGCAGAAGCCCTCAGGGTCTTGGTACACTTGCTTTCAGCCCTGCGTACGCGTAGAAGCGGCTGCATTGTAAACTGCATTGTTCACATACTTGCCTGCATATATTGCGTTGTACTTGGAGGATTGAAAAGACTATCCACTAGTAGCAGATCAATACAAATCTTACCTGGCTGACAACATAGAAGATTATCTTCCATGTGAACTATCCACTATCCAGATTTGCAACGTAAAACATAAAACATGGCAACACTTGAGTAGGTTATGTTGAGATCACTGCAGAAAAAGTCAGTTTTTTCCCCCAGCTTTCCATGTTGAGTTAACATTTAGCCTGTCACATCCACACTGCACCCACTGTTGACGCGTTTCATTGCATCTTTCGCAGGGGTGTAAAAAGTACCCAGAAATTATATTATACTTAAGTGAAAGTATGGGTACCGTCTCAAAATCGTACTCAAGTAAAAGTCTGAGTATCTGGCTAAAAACACACTTGAGTAAAAGTCAAAAAGTATCTACTTTTAAATGTACTTAAGTACTAAAAAGTGAAAGTAAAAACTTTTTTTTATTCCCGGGCAATGAAATGTTCTGTTGCGTCCTCTTCATCACTTGTACTATCGTTTGTGGCCATCTTCTGTAGCTTGTCACTCTGATTGTCTATTCTTCTGATAGCAGGTGTTTAATCAAAGATCCCCGCTTTCTAGTCTTGCACAAGGACCAATCAGCATGGGTACTATGGGCAGGTTCATTTTCCATTGATGGGGATTTGATTGGCTGTTTTTAAATAAAGTTCGGCCACAGGATTAATACCGTTAACGTTAGTTCGGTCAGAGAAACAAATATTCTAATTAAAATCGTTGGACCTGCGAGATTTGTACTTTGTAGGTCTGCATTTTAAATGTAAGGAGTAAAAAGTACAAGTATACAAACCTAATAATACTAGAGTAAAGTACAAATCCCCAAAAACAGTACTTAAGTATTGTAACAAAGTATAATTAATTATTACTCAAGTACTTTACACCCCTGATTCTTTCGGACATGTAGCACTAATTAGGACGTGCCCAAAGAACGCTCCAAAGGAACGCAGGACATGCGGCTCCGCCCTCTTGTGCACGCGGCTCTGCCCTCTTGTGCACGGAAGCGCATATTTAAGAGCAAGTATACAGAGACCATGAGCACCACTCTAACAAGCCCTTTCATGCCGAGTTATATTCATCCATTCATTACTTATTAGTGAATTATAATCGTGTATTATTTTAATCATGTAATATTAAACTAATTTACCAGATAGAGGCATAACTGATTCATTCTCTCTATGTGGCTGATCGCCAAAGTGATCTCTGCTCAGAAACATCGACGGTGAAAGGTGCCAATTTGGTAGATAATGACACGCACTTTAGAAGAACTCCCTCAATCGAGCTTCCCACTCTCTCTCGAAGTAACTCAACCTTTGACCCTTTTTTGCCTCAGTGTAGTCCTTTGTGAAGCCGGACGTTGGAGCATGCACAGTAGTTTGGGTTGTATCTATGATATGTACAGAGCATTTCACTGTGCGGTAAAGATAGATTTTAGATTTGTTAGGTTACTGGTAAATAAACACTCAGAATAAAAGAATATATACAATCTAGAGTATGAGCACCATCATCTTAATTTGCAAGTGTGTGTGTGAGCATGTGCGTTTGAGAGAGAGAGAGAGACCTTTTATTCAGAACATGCCAACTTTTAGGGAATTGTTTTTATATTCGCCGTCTTCCTCAGAGTCAGACGATAGGTACCCGACTCATGCAATGCAAGACAAACCAGCCTTCACTTAATCCTACCTCATGCTCATCCTCATCATCATCCATTCAGTATCCGTTGATAACACGCTCAACCTTATGAACTTCATGTAGATGTCACATCTACTCTCATATGTTTGCTATGAATTGGAATTGAAGGAGGCAACACATTGTGTGCAGATGGAGCCGCAATGATGACTTTAGGGACCCTGGAATATTTCGTCAGACAGAGGGGGCCTTTTGGAGCAATTAATATAGTTTTATTTGATTATTTCCCCCAAAATGACTAAACTAAACTGAGGAAACAGTTGAGAAACTCTTAAAGACATGGGGTTGGTTGTCACACGGGTTGGTTGTCACATTCATTATATTTCGCTACCAAAAGGCGCTGTCTCCCATATTTTGGTATGGACATTTCCAGAATTAGGATCAGAGCTCATCTACATAGTCTTTTTTGGAGTAAGACGGCTCATCTTGAGGTGAGAGGACTTTTGGGGTTTTTCATGTGAAATTGTAAATATTCAGCTCCTCAGTATTTTTCTTATAGGCTTTTACACAATTGGTTTATAATGAAACAATTGTTATTACCCTTAAAACGTGTGAAGGGAAAGCTATAGTTTTGATTGTTGTTGGCTAACTAACTAGTTTTAGATGGTTGTTGTTAGCCTTGATACTAGCAAGACATTCCAGTTGGGGTTGGTCGTCACATTCTCTTTGGGGTTGGTTGTCACATTCTCTTTGGGGTTGGTTGTCACATGTGACAAGCACATGACAGTGCTTTTAATGAGCACTGTCATGTGCTCATCATGTGATGGGGTTGGTTGTCACAATGTGTCAGTGTGTCTTTGATAGGTAATTTCCTCTTTGTTACAATACGTTGGGAAAATGAGAGGGATACACATTTCAAGCCAACATTTTAAGCTTCAATTTAATGTAGGAATGACTATTGAAAGATGTTTTGATGATGAGCAATTCACACCAGAGTAAAAAGTGTGAGAACCAACCCTGTTCTCCCCTACTGTTTAATGGGAAATAGAACTTAGCACCTTCTCCAGAGCCAGACAAGAAGATGGATACCAATTTCCTTGAAGCGGATTTGGCCAACAGCTAGGCTAGCTGGTCCATATCCACGTTCATTAATTTGTGCTAAGCTAGGCTAACGTGCAACAGGATGGCTATCTACTGAATGCACAGAGAGGAAATTGGTATCTATATTCAATTCTGTATTTGATTTTTTACACCCCTACCTGGGGACATTATCGAGCCTCCAGAAATATAGGACTTTTCCTCTCCTCTCCTCTCCTCTGAACTCGGCACATTTACTTGCTGCTGCTATCAATAACACCCACCCACACACATCCTCCTTGGCACTGGTGTCAGCACACACAATTACATCTGGGTTTGTGTAAAGACTCTTTGCATCTACCTGGGCCATGAATGTAAATCCACTTCTCTTTCGTGCTGTTTGTTGTCCAACACGCACACGGGTGGTGAGAAAAGCTTTGGGCTGCACAAGGTTTCCGCTCAGGGGGAGGGAGAGTACTGAAATACAAAAATGGGATTTGATGGGGTCCCATCATGGTCATGCAACTTACTCTGTACTCTGTACATAAATGGGCCTCAAATGAAATGTTTCGGCATACTGTACCAAAAAAATTGGTGTTACAAGGTTTTCACATGACAGCATGTCAGGTGTTACATATTTTTGCATTTGTTGGTCTGTGCGTTCATGCACAAGCAGTAAGCACATGCTCGTCTTCATTTGCAAGTGTGTGTGAGTACTGAGTATGTGTGTGAGAGAGAGAGAGAGAGCACAGAGAGAGATAGGGAGAGAAAGAGAGATATGATCAATTCTGGACAAACCAAGATCCAGAACCTTATCTATTTCAACCATAATTTTTCAGAGGATGAACTACAGGTTCTGGTAGCGAGCAAGGAGGGAGGCTGAGCCGGTCGAACAGGCTGTTATTTCTACATGTGGTAAATACGAGTTGTTGGAAAGTGTATTTAGTTACTTTTGACTTCCAGTCATTGTATAAACGAGCTAGCACGCTGCAGGTCTCTCTCTGTACTGCAAGTACTGTCTGACTCTCGGGATGAATGAATGAATGAAATGAATGAATGAATGAAAACTTTATTTAACAGATTGCAGAATGGGTACAATACAGTACGGCTCAATACATACAATTGTTAAGGGGATGCAGACCTGAGAAAGACGTTTGTCTTGTTTCCATCAGGGTCCCCCATTTTCAATTCATATAGACATATATGACATACATGACATACAGATAGTCAGTACTGCTACATCTATACATTTATGACATACCAGATTTGCAAATACAGTACTGTTTGTGATACAGAAGGAGTCAAGAAAAGGGAGTATATACATTTGACGTAGAAACTGTACATTGGAGGAGGTTGGGTGGGGGGGGTTGGGTACATTGGGATATTGACAACCATACTGGGTAATTTACATTGGAGGTGGTTGGGGGGGGGGGGGGGGGGGCGGGGGGCACACTGTATAAACAAGTAACACTGTACATTGAGGGGGGGGGGGAGGAGACACTGTACAAACAAACACAATTGTACATTGAACTATTGACAAAACCATACTAGGTAAATGACTGTACATTGGAGGGGGTTGGGTTAGGATATTTACAGGGGCCAGTGTTGAATTGCAAAATTGACAGCAAATTAGATAGTTTCCCAAAAAGTTGGCATGTTCCTTTTAACATTGAGTAAGCAAGCGCATGAGCTAAATAATTGCACGTAATCGCAGTGCTTAATGTTATGTAATCCTATAAAGCACAAGTAAAAGATCCCCTCCACTCAACTTTTTATTTTATTTGTTATTTTGTATTAATGGTTAACTTAACTAACTCCTCTTGGAAGTATGACTTTGACTATAGATTTGTATTAGTGCATAACTTGTCACCAGAGCATTTTTTTCACATTCTTCTCTTGGAGAGGGAGAGCTTCTGAAATCTGAGTTGCATGTGTGATGTCACTAATAGGTGGAACCTCTCATGGTCTAATGTGGTAACTTGACCCCTTTAGCTTCAGTGTACACCGCAAACTGAGTAGGTATTGACAATTCTTGAAAGACTTCCTTGTAAATATCATTGGGTGCTTGTTGACAATTTGCATATTCATAGATCCTTGTATTCTTAATGAGGGCAAAGATGTAGAGATGCTGCTGAGGCACTTTCAGTAGTTTATTGAACAATTAGGTTGAAAACAACATTTATACACTTATATTATTTTATATACCATCATATTATTCAATATAGAAAATGTTTAAGTGTTTAAAATACTTTTGGAGGGTATCTTTATACTGTTGTGTATCTGTGTGTGTCTGTATGTGTGTGTGAGTAAGAGAGCTATAGGGAGGTGTAGTCTGACGTCACTCTGGACCGCCCGCGAGGTCCACCCGTATAGGGATTTATCATTGGGAAAATTGATTATTGGCTATTGTAACAATTCTGCCTCATGAACATTGAAAAGCTTTCCATTTTTGCACAAAATTAGTTCCCTTCTATCACTAACATTATTGTTTAAGCATTTTTGTTTGAAATACAATTTGGCGATTTTCTTTTACGATTATTTGCGAATATTTTCATGTTGAGCTATAGATTGTGGCTGAATATGCACAGAAAGGGACACCATGCAAATGTTCATGCTTTATTTGTTTTAAACGAGACGATTTAGAAATGGGCAATGTGGAAATACGTTGCAATTTTGCGAGGTGGACCGGCCGGAAACTGCAATGACGTAACCACTACACCTCCCTATTGATGTTTTTGCAGATTTACAGTATGCAAATATTATGGTTATTATTATGGTTGAGCCAATCTGAATATGGGCCTCTGTGTGACGTCATGTCTCATTATTATGTATGAGCGTCATTAGCTGTTATTTTAGGCAAAATTGTTCTAACTGTGATTATGGGTAATGCAAATAAACTTGTGACTGTGACGCCATGTCTTATTATCAAATGTATGAGCGTCATTATCTGTTATTTTAGGCAAAATTGTTCTAACTGTGATTATAGGTAATACTAATAAACTTGTGTCTGTCTTTCTCTGTCTCTGTCTGTCTTTTGACTCTTGTCTCTACCTCTGTCCCCTTCCGTACAGAAAAAGACTACCACAGCCAATGCGAGCGGCAGCCGATCGGTCGCATGCTGTTCAGACAGTTCTGTGAGACCCGACCGGAGCTCAAGCGATGTGTCAAATTCTTGGACGCTGTGGTAAGTAAGGCTGAACCATATGGACAAAATAGCAACTTTATTAACTTAGCCGAGAGAGAGGGGGAGAGAGGGAGAGAGAGAGAGAGAGAGAGACTCTCATCTGCCACTTAACATTAGTTTATAAGCGCACTTTGAGATGAGAGGTTTTCAAGTCAGGCTCAGCTTACTGGAAGTCATCCTACTGAGTGGATGGATGGAGGGGTGAATGGAATAGAGGATGAATGGATTGCTGGGTGGAGGGGTGAATGACTTTACTCATACTTGCATGGATGGATAGATAGGTGGGTAGAGTGATGGATGGATTGATAGGTGGATGGATGATAGGTGGGTAGAGCAGTGGGTGGGTGGGTAAAGGGGTAGGGGGATGTGTCAAACAGCATATTCAGAACACTCGTACTTTACTTTGGTTGACTAAATAGATGTCTTAGGAATGAAAGCGTTCCCTGTGTCTCTTCCAGGCAGAGTACGAGGTGACTCCAGATGAGAGGAGGAAAGACTGTGGGCAGGACCTCCTGGACAAGTATTTCAACCCAAAGGTACCTTCTTATTTTACTATTAGTTTCCCAAATCATTCGCATTTGAGGGTGATTTGTTCAAATTGAAAGTGATACCATGACATTTGAGTATGTATTTTATTTGCTCACAAATGGGGGATATCTTGTTAGCCACCTGTCTAACTTCTGTGTGTGTGTGTGTGCGTGTGCGTGTGTGTGTGTGTGTGTGTATATGTCTATTGCTTGGATGCATTGTCTACGTATAATATAATAACATGTGTGTTTGCTTGCATGCGTGTCTGTACGTTTGTGTGTGTGTGTTGTCTCACCAGTCAGAAGACCATGTCCCTGAGATGGTTGAGGAGACGATGTCTCAGTGTGCAGAGAGACTAGAGCAGGAGCCATGTAAAGAACTCTTCAAGGACTGTAGCAAGTAAATATATACTCACACACATGCACATACACATGCACACGCACACACAGCCTAGCTACCAACAACTGGTAGCAGAGGAAAATGGTTAGCCTAGCTCTATAAAGAAGTATAAGCCTACCTTCCAACAACTCCCAACTGTTTTATTTACACATTGTACTGTAACTTGTGTACTTCCCATGTATAGAAATAAAATTGTGGTTTTTGAAGCAGATACACGGTTGGAGTTATTTTCTTGGTTGTGATTGTGCACGGCATCTCAAAAGCCCTGTCGTAACTACCGTCAAAAAAAGAACTTTGACTAGCTAACCTACAGAAGAACCACTGCTAATCTTGGCCGACTTTGTAAGAGAGGATGAGGATGGTTACTTCTATACAGACCGAGATCCAGAACCATATCTATTTGAACCAGAATTTATAGAAGATGAACTACATATTTTGGAAGCTGAGCAGGCACCAGGGTTATTATATATATATATATATATTTTTTTTTCAGTTTTAGGTATCAGGGGCGAGATTTAAGATGTTTAAAATAGGTATTGTCACTTTGTGAAAGCAGTCATGTAGACATCCCAGTCTCAATAAACATAGGCACCAAGACTAAAACTAAAGACGAAACAAGTTTTCAGTATATTTAAACTTTATTTTAACCTATCACCCGACATCACGTCATAAATCAAGCTCTCTACACTGTCTGACATAATTATAGTTTTTTTTAAAACGTATTCAAGAATAAACATCATAATCATGTCACAACAGCAGTTATAATGTATATTTTCATCAATACATTTGTTTACCAATAGGTTAAAGTGTTATTAGTTAGATTTTAGTTTAAAAAGAAATTAGTTGTTATCGCGGAAATCTGCCATTTTTTATTACCGGCCGTCGGTGAATGTAGTCATTTTGAGTCATTTTGAGAAGAGGACATCCAGAGCTTTCAATGAGCGTTGGAATTTTTCAAAACTACACTTCCCAAAGGCTTCTATCTTTCTGCAAGCAAATTACTTCTTGATTATACATTTTTATTTGTCTTATTACTCGGGATTATATACCACAAAACTGAACGTTATTGGCATATGTTGGAGCGCAGTTAGTTTGTCTCCCCTATTTTGAGCATTTAGCAACCATCCGATTTGAAATCAGTTTAAAAATGGCGGAGCTCTTGCAAGAATAAAAAACATTACCTGTTCATGCACGGCTGGTGATGAATGAATGAAGGAATGAATGAATGAATGAATGAATGAATGAAAACCTTATTTAACAGATTGCAGAATGGGTACAATACAACCCAAAGCTGTAAAGGAATGTGAATCACTACCCACTTTCAAAACCACTCTCAAAGAACACCTACGGGAGACTGCAATTCGAAACTGGCCCCTGTAAATGTCCTAACCCAACCCCCTCCAATGTACAGTAAATGACCAAGTATGGTTTTGTCAATATTCCAATGTACAGTTTTGCTTGTACAGTTGTGGACTCTTTTTTGGACTCTTTTTGTATCACAAACAGTACTGTATTTGCAAATCTGGTATGCCATAAATGTATAGATGTAGCAGTACTGTCTATCTGTATGTCGTGTATGTCATATATGTTATGATGAATTGAAAATGGGGGACCCTGATGTAAACAAGACGAAAGTCTTTCTCTGGTCTGCATCCCCTTAACAATTGTATGTATTAAGCTGTACTGTACTGTAGGGCTGCAACGATTAGTCGACATAATCGACGACGTCGATCATAAAAACTCGTCGACGCAGAATTTTTGCGTCGATTAGTCATTAAAAAATTGTTAATCTTTTTTTTTTTTTTTTTTTTTTTTTTTTTTTTTTTATATATATATATTTTTTTTTATTATTATTTTTTGCACTACCTATCTTTGTGAAAGTGGCTTCTCAGCTCTGGTCCAGCTGAAGACAAAGCAGAGGAACAGATTGGACATTGAGCATGACCTCAGAGTTGCTTTGTCTACCATCACCCCAGACTTTGAGACTCTTGTCAGGAGCAAACAACATCCCCAGTTATCCCATTAGTTCCCTGGGATGTTAAGCTAAGAAGTCTGCTATATTTTTTTATAGTTATTTAAACACTTCCACTTTAATTTGTATTATTTAATTTATTTATCTTGTTATGAGTGATTGTTGTATTGTTCAAATACATTTTGATTTAAAGTTGCTTACCCATCTCCCGCCAATGACTGATTAACAACGTCATTCTCCGCCATGCGTTGTCTGCCAATGACTGATTACCACATCATTGAGATCAATATTTCAAATTTTCGTCATGGTATTCACATTTCACCCACGGAGGCCTGACTGGTGCTGTAGATCTCCGCTCAACTCTCCAACGCTTCAATACCGCCACCTGGTGGCCGATCGGCGAGTTGCCAAAACCGGAAGTCACCGGAAGTGCTTGGTGTCCCCCCTATTCCGGACTCCATCTTGACACACTGGATATCGATCCGTTGCCATAACTCAATAAACAACATTATTTGGACGTATATAGTATTATACAACCTGGAAATGGATCGCATAGATCAACATCCCATAATAGCGATCTTTTTGCTCCAGTATCATCCCCCATCGCTACGAGGAAGCTGCCGTGAGTTATAGCGTTTTTGATTATTATTATCCATACAAACTGTTCTGATCTGTATATCACCCATACTACATTAATATTTAATGTCGGTCATTGCATTATAAACGACCCCCCCCCCCCCTCCGGTCACCAGCAGATGATGAGTCATGACGTTTAGGACCTTGTACAATTGAAATGTTTAATATAACATTGATCGGTGTCAAACGGCATTTGATAATCTAATATATGCATTTATGGCTATAACTCACGTTCTATGAAATACAGCAGAAAACGATAAAAACATATTTATACTCTGGACGGTATTTTTGTATGAATGTGTGAATGAAAAAGTAAAACGTTCCTACATCCTGAACGATATATAATCGATGTTGAATGGGCCATAGTAATGTCAATTTAGCAATACAATTTAAAAAGTTATAGCCCTGCAAAGAAGGTAAACATCTCCATAGACTTACAGTGCTGGCAATGATCAAATATTGATGGATATAAGCGTGGCAGAGAAAGTGTTAAGCAAACAATATAGTTTCAGTGTATTTATTTATTTATTTATTTTCGAAAGTCGTTTTTATTTTTATTTCAGTTAACTCAAATGTTATTTAAAAAAGATTTCCACACCTAGTTTTAGTTTTTAGTTTGAACTATAATAACCTTGGCAGGCACGAAGGGAGGCTGAAGGGAGAGCCAGTAAATATGGTACACAAGATACAATGGGCCTCATTCAACGATACTCTCTTATTATTTTTCTTATATTCTTGCTTGTTAAGAGAACAATAAGAAAAGCCACCGCCACATTCATCAAGCTGTTCTTAAAGTCCAATCTGTGCGTACCCAGGAGATTTGAATGGTGAATTCCACTCATTCTAAACTGGATGCGCGTTCTCGCGCAAGTCATTTGCATACAGAGACACACCTTGCGGGCTCATTATAATACGAGAGCCGTGGGTCTGCATTGTATGAGCGGATCCCCCGGCCGTATTCAAGCGCTGGAGCGCTTTGCGATGGATCAAAATTAGATAGGAATCAAATGTATTGTCATCATACAGCACCTATAGCTATATAATGGAATAGACGGTATTAATATAGTAGTAATATAATAGTAGTTGGCTAGTTGCGCGCTTCTGGCCACCTCCCGCAGTGCGCGCATACACACGTATATAATACAGTACGTGCAAAATGAATAGTTCCAGCAAAGTACTGTAGGCTTTGTCAATATACTGAACGACTGTGCGTTGTCAAGAGCCAATCGCACAGGTTGCCTCATCTCATCTGGCTCTGCAAATAGATCTAGAATCTGAATATCTGCGCATATATAGCCTGCTGATGATCTCTCTCTCTCTCTCTCTCTCTCTCTCTCTCTCTCTCTCTCTCTCTCTCTCTCTCTCTCTCTCTCTCGTCAAATCCATTCTGAGAACGGAATGCAGTGCCCGCGACGTGGGTCTCGTGTATTACTGGGTTTAAGTCAGTTGTTTATTTATTTATGTTTTACTGTTTGCATACGAGGTGGTCCGCAAATGTTCTTGATAACAATCTAGTGGTCCGCATAAAACAGAAGTTTGGGAACCACTGATATAGACGATCTCTAAATATGCGTTCTATGCTACGTATACAGTACTGCATATCTGTATGTCATGATATATATCTGTATGTTGTGTATGTCATAAATGTCATTATGAATTGAAAATGGGGGACCCTGATGTAAACAAGACGAAAGTCTTTCTCTGGTCTGCATCCCCTTAACAATTGTGTGTATTGAGCTGTACTGTATTGTACCCATTCTGCAATCTGTTAATAAAATCTTCAATCAATCAATGGCCTGGGCGGCCAGAGCATAACTGTTCTAACAGTAATATATAATCCATTTCAGACAGAACGCACGCAATAAGTTATAATAATAATTATTATAATTATTGAAAAGTTCTGTATTTTTAAAGTCGTATTTGGGGGCAATTAACCAATGGTATGCTTTTTTTATTTAATTTTTATTTTGGGTAAGAGTTTCTTATTTCGGTAAGAGTGCTCTCGACCACTCTTATAATTTGTTCTTGCCTGAGAAAAAAGCAACAATAAGAAAACTTTGCTGAATCCCAGGTAAGAACAAAGTAAGAGGAAATGCTAGTTAAGAACGAAATCTGTTCTTATATCGCTTCATGCATGAGGCCCAATGTGTATATAAAACCGCTTTGGAGTTGATGGAAGGTGCATTCCTCACTTTTGATCAAGCTAGGCTAAGGGTGTTCCCCCTGCTTCCAGTTCTTATGCTAAGCTAGGGAATTGCTATCTATCTTCTTGTCCAACTCCGGGGAAGATGGCAAATAAGTGAATTTCCCCAAATGTTGGTGTTTTCCATTTAAGGATCAGTCCTCAAGGCTGTGAACCTGAAGGACGGGTGTGAAAATGAAGACTAAAGAGCATTCTCTACACAAGTTAGAGATAAAGTAATACAACTGTTGCTTTCATGATTGGAGAATCAAGAAAAGAGGGCAGGGTTTGAGATACTGTAGGTCAATTCGGATAAAGGTATGAAATCATGTCCACCAGGACTCCCTGGATGAAGAGATCTTGTATCTCAACAGGACCTTCCTGGCTAAATAATGGATACATACAGTGTTTGAATATCCCAGTGAGCACTGTTGGATCAGTACTCAGGAGATGTGGAAGCTGCATCACCCCACCCAGGCAGTCTAGTTGTAATTTGGTGATTAATAGTCTAGTTTTTCCACAATATGAACTTTTGTGGCACAATGCTTGGCTGATGGTCATGATGCTAGGCTGATGGTCATGGTGCTAGGCTGATGGGCATGGTGCTAGGCTGATGGGCATGATGCTAGGCTGATGGTCATGGTGCTAGGCTGATGGTCATGGTGCTAGGCTGATGGTCATGGTGCTAGGCTGATGGGCATGGTGCTAGGCTGATGGTCATGGTGCTAGGCTGATGGGCATGATGCTAGGCTGATGGTCACAATGCTAGACTGATGGGCATGATGCTAGGCTGATGGGCATGATGCTAGGCTGATGGGCATGATGCTAGGCTGATGGGCATGATGCTAGACTGATGGGCATGATGCTAGGCTGATGGGCACAATGCTAGGCTGATGGGCACAATACTAGGCTGATGGGAACAATGCTAGGCTGATGGGCATGGTGCTAGGCTGATGGGCATGGTGCTAGGCTGATGGGCACAATGCTAGACTGATGGGCATGATGCTAGGCTGATGGGCACAATGCTAGACTGATGGGCATGATGCTAGGCTGATGGGCACAATGCTAGACTGATGGGCATGATACTAGGCTGATGGGCATGATGCTAGGCTGATGGGCATGATGCTAGGCTGATGGTCATGGTGCTAGGCTGATGGGCATGATACTAGGCTGATGGGCATGATGCTAGGCTGATGGGCATGATGCTAGGCTGATGGGCATGATGCTAGGCTGATGGGCATGATGCTAGGCTGATGCTCGTGAGTCAAAACTCGGTCAAAGCTCGGTGAGTTACCTACTGAGTCTGATACACCTCTCTCTCTCCTTTTTTTTCTCTCATCTGAGTAGAGCTTTTACTTTGAAACGTCCTGACGTTGGTGCCTGTACGTAGAAAGCAATGTAACTACCGTAATTCCTCTAATAGTAACCCCGGCTTGTATTTGTTTCAACTGTAGCGGGTACCAGGCTTGTATTAGGAGGAGGCCTGTATAAGAGGGAGGCCTATATTTCAAATTTTCAAACGGATCATAATGAATAAATCAACATTTTGTGTCAGTTTGAACCCAGTAAAATGTACTGGGTTCATTTATTGAAACCAAGTACTGTATGAAATAGTAAACAGTGCAATTACAGGTGGTCACTGGTCATTTCAACGTTTTCAAAGTGAAATCAAGTAACTAGCTCAGTATGCAGCTCAGTATATTAGTGACCCGGCTTGTATTAGGAGGCCGGCTTATAATTGCTTAGCTCAAGAGCGCACCCGGCCATTAATAGAGACCCGGTTTGTATTTGAGACCCGGTTACTATTAGAGGAATTACGGTAGTAAACTTGGATCAGCCAGTATCAGCCTGGTATGGTACCACAAAAGTTGTTATTGTGGGAAAACTGTGCCCTTTTAGCCTTTTTAAAAGATGATGTTTAAAAACCGGAACATAAACGGGAGTTTGAGAAAAGCGGCTCCCACCACCATTCAGCCTGTTGTCATTATGAACAGTGGCTCTCCAAATGATAGGCTGTTAGGATGATGATACAGTTATTAGTTATGTGTACGTTATATTACTGTTATGTGGAGTGAAGTTATTTTGACTGCCTCTGTCTAAATGCCTTTACCACATTTGATGGTGTTCACAGCTCTGCAGACTAGCCAGTGCGGTCCAAGAGTTATTCATAATAGTCAGCAAGTTGATTCATTGACTTGACTGCACACACACACACACACACGCACACGCACACGCACACGCACACACACACACACACACACTATGTGTAAAGCCCTTTCCAAGGATTACAACAGGACTACATTTGTATGCACACACATACCCATACAAACAAATCAACAACACCACACAAGTGTTCACAAATGCATGCATGCATAGACAGACATATACACAGTACACACATTTACACACTCACTCTCCATACTTGTGCATATGTTTGAGTGAGTATGTTTCGCTTTCACTGCCTCTTTTGCTCTGTCTAGGACAGAAATGTACACACACGCATACACACATTTATACACACACACAAGAAATTATGTGAAGGTGTATTTATTTTGTTATGAAGAACACCCTAAATAATTTCTTAAAATAGGAGATCCTGCTGAAAACAGCCATGTAATTATCAGTTAGGATGACTTAACTTGAGATTCAAAGAAATTAAGTTGAAAGTATGGTGTAATTTACTACACCCTACTAACCCAAATCTCTCTCTCTCTCACACACACACACACACACACACACACACACACACACACACACACACACACACACACACACACACACACACACACACACATTTAGAATCTTTATTTATGTCCACACACACACACACACGCACATTTGATTTAATTTAGTAGTTTCTGATGAGCAAGTGTTTTGCCAGCTCTCTGAATTGAGCAATATCCTTTGACTGTTGTGTTCACACTTGTTATGCGAGCATGATGTTAGTGAGGATACAGTAAAAGACTAGTGATGACTGTTCACCTCAAGTTACTGTCTGTCCTCTTCATAGCACTCTGGACTTTCCCTGACTGGTAAACTCATAGATAGATAGACAGATACTGTAGATAAATAAATGGATCTAGATAGACAGACGGACGGACGGACGGACGGACGCCGGTACCCGGCATACCTTTTTTCTGTACTTTAATTCAGTTGTAAAACTAAACTAAAGTCTAAACTTCTCAATTTCAACATTGTTATCACACCACACAAACTAAAACCCCTCCCTACCTCCCTCTTCCAAACCGTTCCTACAATAAAATGTTTTATGTTTCATGATCATGTAGAATAGAATAGAAATACTTTAATTATCCAGAGGGAAATTTGGCACTACAAATCGCTCACAGTAAACATTTAGGTAGACAAAACAAAGTCACGAATAAGAATAACAAAAGAATTGCCTAGAATAAAATAATAATAATAAAATACGGTCTGGGATTCACATTTCCTATGTTATGTATATACATTCTAATATAAAATATACAGTAAAAATATACAGAAATCTACAGAAATATAAATGTATTATGTATTATAAATAATTTTCCTTAAATATCAACATTATCTGGCCATCCTCAGTAAGTACTATCAAACTCCTCTAACATCATCTGGTATTTCCAAAGACCATGGATGGGAAGTGCGCACACAGTGTTAATTTTGTCAACGAAAAAGACAAAATTGAGACTAAAACTGACCAAGACTAAAATGCTCAGACCTGTAGTTGACTAAAACTGACTAAACGAAAAATAAATGAAGGTAACTAAATATGATAAACGAAAAAGGAGCATTTGACACATGACTAAAATTTTCATTAAAATAGCTGACTAAATTAACACACACACACACACACTCTGAAAGGGAGAATGGCTTATAGCAGACTTAATGATTTTATAATTTTCAGCTATGAAATTAAATGTTTATTATCATCAACTATCCAGTTTGTTTTTATAGTGTAACGTTTGGCTACTTTAAATCATTGAACGTAGAGAGAGAGAGGCTAACTTGTTAACCGTCTGTAGTGTGGTAGTGAAAGGTTAACCTTCTGTAGTGTGGTAGTGGAAGGGTTAAGGTAAGGCTCAGGTTTATAAACTACTTTTTAAGGTGTAAATTCCATTGGGAAGTGCTTTGTGTGTAGTGCTGGAAAAAGTCCTGCAGAAATGCAGCCTCTCATTCTGGCATTGTTGTTCTGACGGCCTTGTGTGTCTGTTTGCAGACTGATACACGACTACCTGAGCATGGCTCCCTTCAACGACTACCTGGACAGCATGCACTTCAACAGATTCCTCCAGTGGAAGTGGCTGGAGAGGTACCACTGTTTTACTTTAATGTGTAGATTCATAAACTGTGTTCGTCTCTCTCAGCTCCTCTTTTCTTCTAATTTTCATTTACTTGTCTTTGTTTTGCTATTCTCCCACTCTATACAGCCTCCCATAGACACACTGTTATATGTCTCTCTCTCTCTCTCTCTCTCTCTCTCTCTCTCTCTCTCTCTCTCTCTCTCTCTCTCTCTCTCTCTCTCTCTCTCTCTCTCTCTCACCCACTTGGAAACGGCGTTAGCCTTTGAAAGTTTCTCTGCAACATGAGCGATGAAACAGCAGGTTGCTTCATTCTCCCCGTTTCCAAAATGTCCTCCCCTCTACTCCACTCTGCCAAGTGTTGCAAATTATTTTTTATCTTGACAGTTATCTTGGTCCTTCTTTTATCATATACAGAACTGGGAATATGCACATACTATATCCATGAAGAATTTGATTTGTAGTAAACAAACGTACTACATCCCACAAAATGTGTCACATGTGTTTTTCTAACGTTCGTCTCAGTCTATCAACTAGAGAATGTACGTCTCAAATCCTATTTCCGGCTATCCATTTACTTTGGTTCACAGACTGGGCCTGTTGAAACAAGTTAAAACCAGTGAAATCTCCTGAATCCAACTGAATAATCTGCCGGTCCAGTAGACATCAGGAAATATGCTCGATTAAGTCCTCAGCAAAAGATACAAATCCTTCGCCATGTGTGTCATGTCCTGCAGTGTGGCTCCTATCCCCCCCTTTCCTTGGCTCTGGAGTTCTCTGTGGGAGAATATCTGGTCTCAATGATTCATTATTCATGGGTTGATAATGCCGCCAGTGATGTGGGCTTTTGCGTTGGCTTTTGGAAGCATCAGCTCAACAGTTTATCTTACATTACTAACACACACACACACACGCACGCACACACACACACACACACACACACACACACACACACACACACACACACACACACACACACACACACACACACACACACACACACACACACACACACACACACACACACACACACACACAGAAAGAGAGACAATGTGAGACAGCAGGGAGGGAGGGGAAAGTGTGAGAGAAAGTGAGTGTGAGAGGGTTTGTCATCCTGCTGTCAGTGAACATCAGAAGCAGAAGCACAAAATTACACAACCAGCTATTTCTACATACAGTACAATATCCATCCTATCCAGTGAACAGAAACGCATGGTTAGTCAGTCAGTAAGTAAGTAAATAGGCCTAAAGCCTGCTTTATAGGGGTGTAACGATGCGACCTCACAACGATTAATTTCGATTACGATTATTCAGGCAACGATTCAATGCATCATGAAATCTCTTCATTTGACCACGATTCGATACATTTTCGATACATTTTCTAGTTAATTCCTCAAAATGTTGAATACACAAATGTGGCTGGGGGAACTGATTCACTCAGCATGAATGGACTATAGGTCAATAAAAACAATACACACATATATATATATATATATATATATATATATATATATATATATATATATATATATATATTTTTTTTTTTTTTATTTTGATAAATTTTTATTATAATCTATTCTAACATTTTCAAATCGATGCAGTTGAATCGTCACATTAGAAGTGATGCATTTCGATTAATCGATGCATCGTTACACCCCTACTGCTTTATGCTAAAACCAGAGAGCACCATACAGCGCAGGAGGTGGTTGAGGAGACTCCGTATGTTGCCACCAAACGGACCTTCTGCGAGTCTTCACACATGTTACCTGAACATTGAGCACAGCGACGTTCGAATAGTAACATCGGACGTCATGATCGAAAGTGTACACATTTCAGATTCAGATTGATTTGCCATAATGCAACAAGTGCACTGGAATTCTTACTTTCCGTTTGCTCCACAGCATAAAGGAATACAAAAGCAAGAAAGTATGGAATAAAAAAGCAGGTATTTATATACAATAAACAATAAACTGTGGTATGTGCAATAGAATAAGTACAACTAAGTATAATTAAATAAAAGTAGAAATAAGTGCACATTATATTGATAAAGTAAAGTGGCTGAGCATTGTACCAGCATTTGAGTCTAGTAATGAGCGGATTAACTGTTCATCAGGCCTGTGGGTAGAAACTGTTCTTGTACCCGTTTGTGTTAGTTCGTATGCTGCGGTACCGGCGACTGGATCGCAGGGGGAAGAACAGCTGGTGTCCCGGGTGGTTGTGGTCCTGGATGATGGAGATGGCTTTGTTCCGACACCTGATGATCTTTTCTGCCGTCCTCACCCTCTGGATGGCTTTCTTATCCTGTGTGGTGGTGATACAGCTCGTCAGTGTGCCTCTGTAGAAGTTCACAAGCCATTGCGTGCTTATGCCACACTCCCTGAGGCACCGCAGGGGGTAGAGGCGCTGGTGGGCCTTCTTGAGCGTGACCTGTGTTGTAGGTCCACCTCTAGTCCTCCTCCGGGGCTTAATGATCTCTCCACTTGCTTTCACACTCAACATTTTACTGGATAGCAGACATTAGAGTTGTCTATATTGCCGGTCTCAACAGAACCAGGTTGTCCATGTTTCATGTATCAACAGTGGCGATACCGAAGAGGCTGGATACAGGAAGAGGGAAGACGGGCAGGAAAATGTGTGGGAGGCGACGTCCTCACTGAAAACTCAACTCACGCCATTAGAGAAACTGACTCCTGCAATAGGGAGGTGTAGTGGTTACATCATCGCTGTTTCCGGCCGGTCCACCTCGCTTGAAATTGCAATGTATTTCCCCATTGCCCATTTCTAAATCGTCTCGTTTAAAACAAATAAAGCATGAACATTTGCATGGTGTACCTTTCTATGCGTATTCATCCACAATCTATAGCTCAACATGAAAATATTCGCAATTAATCGTAAAATAATTACGTAAAATTTGATTTCAACCAAAAATGCTTAAACAATAATGTTAGTGATGGAAGGGAACTCATTTTGTGTAATGAGGCATAATTATTACAATAGCCGATAATCCATTTTCCCAATGATAATCCCTAAACGGGTGGACTACGTCAGACTACACCTCCCTATAGACAACTACTTCAATATCAGGAATGTCAATTTCAGTATTTATACAATATTTTCTCTATTTGAATTGTCTAATTTAACCTTGTTTTTAGTAAATTGTCAAAAAAGGGGAAATACGTCATCAATATTCACCCAAAATATAACAAAAATCCCTGTAAAAAAAGAAAAAAATATCCACTGAATGACATTCTGAGTTTAAAATGTCAATAAGACCCTAAACATGGCAAATCTGTTGCTCAATCAAATAAGTCTCCTCTACTTGTTCTGGTATAATACATTTTACGTCTCAGTCCCTTGTCTGCTTATTTTCCCAGAGCTGGTGACGGATGTCGTACACATGTCGTACAACAACAACAACAACAACAACAACAATCACAACAACCATATTTGTCAAGTTTGGTGCAAATCGTAGTAACATATCACTTCCTGTTTACAATGCGTTCTTCCAAACTGCGATTGGATCTGGGGGTCTTACTTGTTTTAGTTGTTGGTCCCTAGATGGGTCCTTATGGCAAATGTCCATGAAGAGCCACATCTCTCAAGTTTCAAGTTCAAGTTTCTTTAATAGTTGTCATACAGAAGTACAGAATACTTTCATACAAAATGCTTCTTACTGTTACGCTCCAGAGACTGTGCTAGACAAGATAGTATCAAATAACATAGTATAGCATGTAATTTAGAAGTAGAAAATGAGGTCACAGTGTTCAGTATAGACATATGTACAATGTTCGATGCAGAATATACGTAACTGAGTTACCATATAATATACAATACTATGCAGTGTACTAATGTACAGTACTATATAGTGCAAAGCAGAAATGGGATGAGGTACAATTTAGGTACAATTTACAGTAAGGTGTACGAGTTGTAGTGCAATCCTTCATCAATAAATATAAAGTGTGGGGAGTGGGTGCTACAGTGTGTTTGTTTAAAGTGAGTGTGTGCTATAAAGTGTGTGGAGTGGGTGCTACAGTGTGTTTGTTTAAAGTGAGTGTGTGCGTGTGGATGTGTGTGCTATGTGCGTTTGATGGTTGTTGTTGTGTAGTGTTCATTGTTCGTTTAGCAGCCTGATGGCCTGGGGATAGAAGCTTCTTCTGAGTCTTTCTGTGCTCGCCTTGAGACTCCGGTATCGCTTGCCTGACCGCAGCAGTTCAAAGAGGCAGTGACGACAGGTCATGGGGACATGGTCATTTGAAAATGTAAGGTTTAGCTTGATGGTCGCGTTTAATGGTAAGGTCATGGTGTCACCAAACTAAATATCTGTTTTCCACTAGGGGTCATGAATGTCATTTTATGGCAATTTTCTTTTTTTAAGATTTTGTTCACGGACAAACAGGCAGGAAGACAGACAGACAGACGCGGTTAAAAACACAACCTTTGCAGAGGTAATGAGTTTGTTTTTCTTCCTATGTTTGACACTTTTGGAGATGGTGGCTTTTGCCCCACAGCAGCGATTACATCCCCACACCAGCTTTCATCATGCTGGCCCTTACTAAGCAGCTCTACCATGAAGGATGACTGTTTCCCATCCTGTCTTAACACTTTGAGTGCCAGCAGGGCGTGCATGATTTATTGCTTGAATGCCAGCCTTTTTGGACAGATTTTCCGATATTTCATGATTTTCGCAGAGCTATTTCTATATTCTATATTATGGCTATGTGTCTAATACGCCCGTCGCTTATCAATGACTTGCTTGCAGTCAACATGTACGAAACGGATTGTTTTTTCATCGGTACATTTCCGTTTTATACCGTTTTGAAAAACTGAAGTTTTGGGAAATTACAAAAAAAAAACGATTCGGTTATAATAGCTCTTTACTGGAATACACACAACACGTTGTCATTTTCCGGCTGATTTATGAATCGTTTTCAAATAAACGCTAGATTATCGATAGTATATGTGTACTTATGCACGCTAGAGAAGTGGGCTGAAAAATCGATTATCTATGACCTGGTCAGCGCTAACGTCATACACGCAGTGATAGTCCGCGCTGCCAGGTGAAAAGAAGTGGTGGGCTGGGTACACATGTGTCGGAGGAAGCATGTGATAGTCTCCGCCCTCCCAGACCGACGGTAGGGGGTAGAGTGCGCAACGACCAGGAAGGGGATTGGGAATTGGCATAACGACTAACATTGGGAGGGGAGAAAAATGGAAAAGGAAGGGGGGAAAAGATAACAATTCTTTTTTTTTAAATAGCCCAGCGTAAGAAGGTCCGATCGACTCAGCGTTTATCTCTACGTGTTCAGGACATCCAGGTGCATAGAAAAGTGATCATGGTAATGTCTCTAGTACCCCCACAACCCAACCTACGAGCAAATCTATGAAGGGGAGCAAAATGTGACTTATTTAGCAAAAGCTCAGTTTTTTTAACCACTAATAAGCTACAAACACAATCTAGGGATGTATAGGAATACAAAAATAAATCACATCTAGAATTTGTCCACCCAATTGGTACCAAAAAAGTGTTTGGCCCAAGGACTAGAAGAGTGACAGTATTGATTCGTCAGGACTTCCAATTTGCGATCAGATAATTGAAGCTTCTGTTTTCTCCCATTGTCCTAGGACATGCATTCTGGGCAGTATTATTTATACTATTTTACCATATCAGGAGCAAATTGCACTCCGATGCTCCGCAAGCTTACTGGAGCAATCCGGAGCAAATTGCACGCCGCAAGCCAACTGCGCTGATGGATATCAGGAGCAGATTGCACACAGTTCAGGCATGTTTGCGCTAGTATATCATCCACGCAATATCTTTTTTTTTTAAACTTTGACCAGTCACCTGGTTCTTTTAGCGTTTATCGCTTTTTCTTCTCATTCATACTTGGTCAAGTTCGACCGACAGAAGCAGGCTGAAAGGGTTCAGATGGGGGGGTAGACACTCTGGGAAAGGCACGGCTGCCGTCCGGGATTCGAACGCGCTCAGCCCCAGATCCGCGCGAGCGCGGTTGTCCACGGCGCTGAAATAGCACTCGCGGTACGTGGTGAGCTACTGGAGCTCCCCCCACGCAATATCTTAAGTGAATAGGTCCTTAAGACGGAGCAAATAGTGGGGCGCAAATCACACACAGTTAAGGGTGCTATTAGCGGGCGCAATCCATTCTTTGTGAATTTGCCCCTTATAGTTTAACTCCTCTCTTGAAAAATCCTGCTTATTTTGATCTCTCCTCAGTGATATCCCGAACATTTAGTTAGTAGCTTAAAACGGCGAGTGCTGCGAGACCACCTCCTGTTTGAAAGGAACATGATGATGAGCTTCAAATGGAATCTTTTGCAGATTACAAATTAAATTAAATGGGGTCCATACTTTAAAGTTTTACATTCCGTTTCATTAAATCTTTAGACAAACTTTTTAAAGAAAGTCTAGAATTTCCCTTCTGCTTTCATAGAACAGCTCTTATCGATTTTTGTTTTAAATGTTGCTGTAAAAATGCACAAAAGTACAAATGAATATGGTGGATATGTAACTGGTATGTAACTGTGCAGAGAAAGAGGTAGCTGTCAGACATGTATGTAGATGGGATCACATTGAGTCTTGTCCATAGACGGGTTTCTTGTTTTTTAAACATACCATGTTCGAGCCAATCAGCAATACCCGCCGAGTCACTTGGCGTGAGTTGCCCCCTACCAGTTAGAGCTGTACAACGGGGATCTATGGAGAAACCATGGCACTCTCCTGACTAAAGGTTGTTTCAAACAACTGGATGTCATTTTTCCAAATCAGCATGGCTGTGAGTCTTTCACATTTTACATAGCTAGCTTTGGCATGGATTGGTTGTTTAGATCGCTAGCATGGCTAACAAATGCAAATATATTGTAGTCTGCCCCGTTGTTCTGACCAGGATTACATTCCTTTTTGCCACCTTGATCAAAAGGGAATGTAATCTTGAGCGAGAAACCCATCTGTTGCCCCCCATTGCCCTTCCTCTCATAAAGTGTCCTTATAAGGTACTTATTGGTGTAAACTTGTGTAAATATTGTTGGTTACCATCACCTTTACTTAAAACAGGGCAGAATATCATCTCAACCATAACCTGCCCCTAACAGCTTGACATTCCATATACTAATATTCCTCATAACCATGCTTATACTGTAGATATGTGAGTGCCCTTTTTTTTGCGTGAGCCTCGCAAATATCTGTGCACCATCCTGGTGGATACAGATGTGCTCCGTGTGCTTACGTACACACGGGACTGCCGCTGTTCTTTCAGAAACACACTGTATTTATTTATACCACCATGGCAGAATGTTATATTAACTGTTAAGAAGTGATTTGACTTCAACAAAAGCATTTCTCAAACCTTTATTTAACCAAAACGGGTCAATCAAGAACAAATATTCTATAAACAATGACAGAATGATACAATATTGACTGTATTGACCATCACAGTGTTGCAGAAAGTGTCTCCCTAAACTATGGTTCTGAGCCCAAAATGGCATTCCAGCTGGGTCGCCACACGCTGACGGTACCAATATGTTTTAATAAGTCTGGGGCCGAGGGCGACGCGAAATCTTCTGTCTGCCAGGCTGAAAAAGTGTAATAACTTCTGGCATATATGTGTACAGTATGTAACCATTGCTGTTTTCTCTCTGTGTCCTACAGGCAGCCGGTCACCAAGAACACATTCCGATATTACAGGGTATTAGGCAAGGGAGGATTTGGAGAGGTAAGGAGTCTACTTTTTTATTTATTTTATTCCTGTGCTCAATTCTACTGTGAAGATAAAGGAATGCAATGCCCCCCCTAGCCAAGGGAAAACAATAACCTCCTTCTGAGAAAAGCCTTATTTATTTCATACACTTCTGTAAGCAAGGGGAGGACATCCAGCAGCTTATGATAAACATACACTTTGATAAACATTGTTACTCAGCTGATAGAGTTGTACCCTTCTTGCTGGCTTGTCATACAGAACTTGTAAGTCGCTTTGGATAAAATGACTAAATGTAAAATGTAAATGTTATGACGGTCTTAACAATAGAAATGAATAAATACAAACTCTGGTTTGATATAAATAAATGCTATTTAAATCTAAATAAAACAAAATGTATGGTGTTTGGAAACCGCCAGATAAAAACAGACATTCAGTTGATAATAGATGATAATAGAATAGAAAGAGTATATAAAAATAAATATAAGACCATAAACTCTGCTGGAAACCCCATATAGAATATGTGAGGGCTAAGATGGCAAAGAGCATCTCAATTATTAGTAAGGTGAGACATGTACTCAATCCCAACTCATTGCACACTCTGTACTGTGCAATGATCTTGCCTTACCTGCATTACTGCACAGAGGTATGGGGTATCACGTACAAAACAACCATAAATACATTGACTATCCTACAAAACAGAGCAATAAAAGTAATAAACAATGCAGGATATCGGGACACACACACACTGTTTCTACAATCACACATTTTGAAGTTCATTGATATGGTAAACTTTAAAACTCTGCAAGTTTTGTACAAAGCAAGAAATAATCAATTACCGGTAAATGTAAGAAGAAAATGTCTGGATAAAGGACCATTGAACTTCAAAAAACCTGTGATGAAAACCAACCTGAAAATAATGTGTATCTCCTCTTACAGAGCCACCCTGTGGAATGGGCTACCCTAGAGGATGAACAAAAATATTGTGAAAACATAAATCAATTCAAATCTAGACAAAAAAAATCTATTTTTGATGGGTACAGAAGGGAAGAAGAGCTTTAATTGCATATTAATAATAATAAAAAATACGTATGATACTGTATTGTACGTTATATCATATTACATTATATAATCATATTATAATTAATTTGTATATTATATTGAACTATATTTGCAGTATATACTATTATATTATGGTGCTATATTGTATATATCATGTACTATATATATCTAATATCAAATATATGTGCTGTATACACTATTATGTACTATATACTATTATATACTGCAGCTATACTGTAATGTGTACTATATATGTGTACTATATATGTATGTATGTATGTATGTATGTATGTATGTATGTATGTATGTATGTATGTATGTATGTATGTATGTATGTATGTATGTATGTATGTATGTATGTATGTATGTATGTATGTATGTATGTATGTATGTATGTATGTATGTAAGTAAATGTTAAAAAACTAAACGTAAGTCTTCAGGGGTAGGGCCCGACAAGCCTAGTGCTTCTCCCTAGCCCTTTTCGGACAATTGGACAATGCTGTAATAGCAGCTGGTAAAACGTTGGCGATTTATGGAATGTTATGTGTCCAAAGCCAGAAATAAAAAATAACTGAACTGAACTGAACTTCAGTTCCTGGAAATGCATAATATAGTTAATTAAATATCTTATCTTGGTTATAAAAACATTTTAACATCTGTGGAATTCAACTCAATAACATTGATTCACAGTATTGCAGTGACCCGCGTCACTAAAAAAGGCTTCGTCTTTGGAGGACATGCCCTTCAGCTGGTTTTCTAACTGAATGGACTGAACGATAGTCATAGGACAGTCTAGTCGAGTCGATCAAAAGTCAAAAGACCCGAGAGACCTGGTAATATAGTGAGCACATAAGAGGTCAGGACCAGTGGCGTTCCCCGACCACCGGCTCATGCTAGCTTGTTGGGGAGGGGGCTAAATGCTCAAGTTAGGCAAAATCTTGGCGAGGGGTTAAAATTGCAGGGCCATTTTCAAAGGGGTCCCTTGGCTTGACCCCTCACCTCAAGATATTTGAATGAAAATGTATTCTGTGAAAACTCTGGTGACGCCCCTGGTTCAGATAATTTCTCGGGGGCAAGACCATGCAACGCTTTAATGAACACATAATAGGATTTTAAAGTAGATTCTGTAGCTGACGGGGATGCCAGGGTAGAGATGCCAAGACCGGAGTAATATGATCCCTTTTGTCTTTGTGTGGATCTGGTCAGGAGCCTTTTATACAAGCTGGAGACAGGAAAGAGAATCCTGACTAATACCAACATACAGAGAGATACAATAATGGAGACAGGAGGATATGAAGGGATGGATGACTCTCCGGGGACAGGAAGGCCCAGACCATAGAAATAATTCATAGCGGATTTGAAGCTAGATTTAATGACCAAATCACTCTGTTTGTCAAACTTCGAGTCACAGTGGGAAATCATTTTCTGCAAAGACAAAGATTTTCTACATATGGCTTGACATAAAAGAGACACAAGGACAATGTTTTTGATTAATAATACTAGTAGGATCAAGGAGGGTAAAGTAGTAGATTAATAATACTAGTAGGATCAAGGAGGGTAAAGTAGTAGATTAATAATACTAGTAGGATCGAGGAGGATAAAGTAGTAGATTAATAATACTAGTAGGATCGAGGAGGATAAAGTAGTAGATTAATAATACTAGTAGGATCGAGAAGGAGGGTAAAGTAGTAGATTCAATTTATTTTCATTCAACAGGAGGCGGTTGTGTGCCATCCAACATTTTATGTTGGTAGTTTATTTGACATAAAAAAAGCATGAGTCATAAAAACTTGTGGTCCTTGCTTCAAGACAGTTTCGGAGATTACTGAGGCTGCTCTGGCCATTTGGCTTTAATGGGAAAGAGAATTGTGTGTCATCTGCATAGTAATGAAAGGAAATAATTATAGCTTTGAATGATCTGGCCCAGTGGGAGCAAATAGAAAATAAGATGGTAGTATGGAGCCCTGGGGAACCCCACATGAAGTGCTGAGGGACAGGATGAAATACCTTTGGAAACCGAGAAAGTCCTGTTAGAGATCGGAGCAGAACCAGTCTAAAGACTGTCTGTAGTGGAACGACCAGTAGCACAAATTCTTCTCTTCATCTTTGGTCTCATTTCCACATGGGGAAAATACTAGTTAGGGTCACATACATACTAATATTAATAATACTACATAATTCTAATATGTGATAAAATAAAATAAAGATTATTAACCAGAGAGTACAGTATTATGTTTTTATCATTGTGGCTGTAGAGATATTTAACTAAATGAAATTATGACTGGACAGCAAAAGGCACAAACCGTATTTATATATCACCTTTCATACAAGAAATGCAGCTCAAAGTGCTTCACAACAGCATAAAATTAGCAAAACAGACAAAGTCAAGGTAATATAGAACACCAAATCACAATTCCCCACATTAGGATCCAACATCCGAACAGGCCTCCCTGTTTACGGCTTGATCGTCACACATAAAATAGACAATTTTAAAATTATAAAACGGTAGCAAAATAGTGCAATAGTGTAGTGCAATAAAACTGTTAGTCAAATATTATATACAGAGTCAAATAATGCAATAGTGCAGTTCTGAGAATAGACGACACAAAGGTTGCTGCCTGTACGTTACTGCAAGCTTGGGCGTGGTTTAAGGTACCCCACAATCACTAATCCTTCTGTCCAGCGGTTCTGACCTGTTGTCTCAATAGTGCAGTTCTGAATTCCAAAACCTGACTCTTTTAAATCTGTAATAAAAGAGTAAAATAGGATAGACAATCAAGCAGCGGAGTGTATTAAAAGGCTAAGGTGAAGAGGTATGTTTTTAGCTCATTTTCTTTTAATATTTAGAGATCTAACCTCCTTAATGTCCATAGCCCATAGGTAGGGTGTTCCATATCTTTGGTGCATCATTTTTGATGGCTGCATCCTCGGTTTTCTTTTGGCTGTGGTTGGGAACCTTCAATAGACCATTATTAGTAGATGACCGTAATATTCCGTAATATATAAGAGAATTTGCAATATAGCTTGGTCTTGTTCCATTTAGTGCTTTGTATTCTGTATAAGGTGGAGGACCTTGGAATCGATTCTAAATGTTACCGGAAGCCAGTGCAGAGTAGCTAATACTGGACTGATGTGGTCTCTCCTCTTGGTTCTAGTTAGTAGCCTAGCTGCATAGTTTTGAATGAGTTGGGAGGCCGGTAAGGAGTGCATTGCAGTAGTCAAGTCGGCTTGAGATATTGAGTCTGACTTTTTTTATATTGGTTTGGTATGATTTTTTATCCATGCGTCCGTCTGTCTGTCTTTCTTTCTTTCTTTCTCATATGAACAACGTCTAACTTCTCCTCTGTCCTATTCTATCTCCGCCCCTTACCCTTCATCCTCTCCTCCTACCTCCTACCTCCTCTCTTCATCCTCCTCCTCCTCTGAATCAGGTGTGTGCGTGCCAGGTGCGAGCCACAGGAAAGATGTATGCATGTAAGAAGCTAGAAAAGAAGAGGATCAAGAAGAGAAGAGGAGAGTCCATGGCCCTCAATGAGAAACAGATCCTAGAGAAAGTCAACAGTAGGTTTGTTGTAAGTATCACCAGGGGCTCCTGTCGATGGATGCCTTGGCTGCATGGTTACGGAAAATGTACAGTTTGTTCGACTTGCACGTACCGTAAAGCCAGCTCTGTACAGGGCTGCATAGGGGTGGGCGGTATTACAGTTGAACCGGTATACCGGTAGAAATCCGTGCCAAGATAGAGATTTGACTCTACCGGATGTACCGGTAGAAGGCTACTTTTAGGCTCTTTTGAATGTAAAAATACTTTTTCAGATTTATAAATGTAACACACATAGCTAGCGAGTTGCGTGTGGCCAATACAGGATAATAAACCAGTTGGTGGAAAAAGAGACAAATGGAAAAGGTTTGAAATGATGCTTGGTGAAATGGAGGGCAGCGAGCAGGAGCTCTCATTCCACATGCAAACAATGAAGAATAATTAGTTCAAAAGAAAGGTGCTTCGTCCATCATCTGGATGTGGTTCGGGTTTAAAAAGTCTGACATTGAGCAGAAAACTATTATCTGCAAGCAATGTCGAGCAAGAGTTGTTCCCGAAAGTGCACAGACACAAGCAGTCCCTCCACAGGTGGTGCTAAACGAAAAACCACAACACAGACATCGCTAGCCAAGTCATTATCCAGTGTCCGTATGACAAAAAAGAGAGGAAGGACATTACAAATTCTATGTTCAATGACCTGCAAATGTCAACTAAGCTGGTCCCAAAACAGTTAACTAATCCTGGAGATGCTCATAGCAGAGCGAAGTTGGCGAGGTTAGTTGGGCGAAGTTGGTTTCATATTAGTGAGCTGCAGCTCAAACAGAGAGGAATGGGAGGGGCTGCTGAGCCAATACCCTTTCTCTCTGTGTGTGTGTGTGTGTGTGTGTGTGTGTGTGTGTGTGTGTGTGTGTGTGTGTGTGTGTGTGTGTGTGTGTGTGTGTGTGTGTGTGTGTGTGTGTGTGTGTGTGTGTGTGTGTGTGTGTGTGTGTGTGTGTGTGTGTGTGTGTGTGTGTGTGTGTGTGTGTGTGTGTGTGTGTGTGTGTGTGTGTGTGTGTGTGTGTGTGTGTGTGTGTGTGTGTGTGTGTGTGTGTGTGTGTGTGTGTGTGTGTGTGTGTGTGTGTGTGTGTGTGTGTGTGTGTGTGTGTGTGGGACATTTTCCATTTTCTAACCACAAGCAAGGAAGATATGACTTACAGTATATCAAAGTGATAAAAACATAGCATTGCAATGATCAGGATGTTTTATTTTCAAGCAACTGAACAATGACTGTTGTCTTCATTGATGACAGGTGTCTCTTTTTTTGGTTGAAGTTCATACTTGATTTAGTGGCGAGTGGGGGTGACATCGAATGGTTAATTAAAACAAAGATGCAGTCACGTGATCTATTTTAAGATAATATTTTGACAAATTACACTGGTATTGCTTACCGGTATGTTTCTATTAGTTGGGCATGCCAGACATGTCTGACTAGTGACTACAGCCTGTAATAATGTGACTGGCCTCCCTGACTGGAACAGGCAACTTGTAACTTTGCATGGTCTAAAATGAAGTTCTCCTCAGTTGAAACGGCGTGGATCAGAGCTGAAACAGCTCATGCATTGTGAAGACTATTGCCTATTCAACCCATTCAAGCAAGTGGCAGAATTAAGCCGCCTGCAGCTGGTTCTTTTAAGAAGCTAAATAAGGGGAGAGAAGAGAATGATGAGGGAGAGACGCACAGCCTCTGAAGGGTGCACATAATGACAAACGTGATGCGTGCCCCAAAACACACTGAGCCTCTCCTGACTGCTTTTCAGCACTTAGATTCGCTCAATGGAGGAGAATGAAACGGTCATTCAGTCGACATACCGGCTCGTTCACTGTTACGACCCTGGCACATAACATTCACATTATTAATGGGCTCTCCTCTATCATTCGGCTTAGAGCCAAAATGTTCTCACACCAGAGCTGTGGAATCCGGCTTTGAAACCGAGTCCATTTATTCTTCCGAAACGTTGTGGCTGGAATTGTGCAGTCGTCAAGAAAAACACCTTGAGTAACACGTTATCTGTTACACTTCACCTGGCTGGTTCACTGCTGCATGCTGTCCACTCTGTGTGTGTGTGTGCTGGAGGAACTGCCGCTGAGCCCCGCCTCCCATAGAGAGACCCGCCTCCCACAGAGAGACCCGCCCCCCACAGAGAGCAGACTGAGATGAGGGGGACGCGTGTGGCTTTTTCCCAATCCAACAGTGCAAAAATGCGGAAGCATTCGTCACCGCACGCCACTACGGTAAAGCGCCTTTCTTTTCAGGCCCGCTTTGGGAGCTGTCGCGCGGAAATAGGCTGTCTATTGCCATTCTCTTTGACAAACTCTAACCTTAACCAGCTCCTTAACAGCGCCTAAACTTAACCGTTCTAACCTTAACCAACTCCGAAACAATGCCTAACCTTAACCTTAACCTTAACCATGCCTAACCTTAACCATAGAAAGAATATTGCCATTCTCTTTGACAAACTCTAACCTTAACCAGCTCCTTAACAGCGCCTAAACTTAACCGTTCTAACCTTAACCAACTCCGAAACAATGCCTAACCTTAACCGGCGAAAGAATACACGTTAAAAAAAAATCACGTTAAAAAAAAAATATTTGACGGGATTCGAACTCACCAGCAACTAGCTGTAGGATCCACAGCCATGGCGTCTTGCCAATTGAGCTATTTCTGGATACTGAATTTGGGGCGGTGACTTATATATATTGTTAAGGCGGGATCTCATGCGCATGCGCGAGCACCTCGCGAGCACCTCGCGAGCACGCTGGCGCACGCACGCACCTGAGCGAGCACGCCGCCGCTGGGCGCTGCGTGAAGGAAAATGAAAGGCGCATTACCGCACGCCACTACGGTACCTCCGGTGACGAATGCGGAAGCATTTTTGCACAGTTGGATTTGGAAAAAGCAAAAGGCGAGGGGGACAGAAGCCGTGCGACTGGCTCAAATGTTGGTGACATTCTATGTAAACAAACACAATAACGAGGTCCTCAAAATTATCGAGTTCATGTCCGTATATATCGCACAATAAGTCGATATAGTAATTATCACGACAGGCCTAAGTGTAGCACAAGAAGTGGAGGGAAAATCAGAGTTGAACTTCCACTATAGACAGATGGATCTTGTACCTCACTGGACGATGCAATTTGAGTCAGATAATCTTCTTCTACAACACATTTAGGGGAAATGGACCTTCCTCAAAGTCATGAGTATGGTTTGGGTGTTTTTCAGTAATTCCAGGAAAATCCAAATAATGCTTGTGGAGGTCCGCACCACACTACCGACCGTTTCACAATGACGGGCGGGCGGAGTTACTGATGCCCAGGCATGCAGTCGAGCACACACGCGGTTACACGCCGTGTTAGTAGGTCACTGAGGCAGAAGTGCGCGTCGCGCCGTGTGATAAGTACCCGGCCGTTGTAGAAAGCAATTAAGCTACCCGGCCCGCACTTATCACCTAGACTTTGCATAATAATAGGATACCATTCATAGCATAACAACGAGAAGTGCCAAACCAAAATACAAGCCCTGTAGCAATTGGTGGGGGGTTGCCTTAATCTGTGGTCAAGCAACCCGACTGGAAGGATGAGACATTAAGTTGTGCTTCAGTCTGAAGGAAACTGTCCTTCTGTACAGTAAACTAACTCTAAGTTACATTGTTAATTTAGTTTGTATTTAGTTTGGAGCGCGCATGCACGTGGCGTGTGGGCAGTTCCCATATTACGACTGCATCACTGCTGATGCCATCGTTGTATAGAAGTGGCTCGCCTGAATATTTAAACCCCGCCCGCCCGGCTCAGATCGTCTCCTAAAAGACACAAGCCCATTTTCAATGAGATGCAATAGCTCCGCCTGGCAGTAGAGGGCGGTGTTGACCGTCTGCCAGCTCAGACAGGGTCTGAAGACTATACCAGAGGCTGCGGCTATGAATTATGAATAGATATAGCGAATAAACGATATAACGATCATAAAAACGAGTAAAGTCGTTATTGGCGTTATTCGATTGGCGGCCAATAACGAGTATACTCGTTCTTGGCGCAGAAACGGTTAACCCTTTCACTGCCACACGGCAGCCAGTTAACCCTTTACTATCACACAACCGACGGCGATGCTCCATCATTAGCATCATTAGCTCCGCATCCGCCGTCGGTTGTGTGATAGTAAAGGGCTAACCTTCTGTCGTGTGGCAGTGAACGGGTTAACCTTCTGTCGTGTGGCAGTGAAAGGGTTAATGGTGCAGGTACTGTAGTTGTGAGACTGTATTGGCTGTACGGTGTAGATGGGAACTATCCCCTCTAGCTTTTTAATCTTGTATGACTCCCACCAGCTCTATTGGGAAGTGGAAGGTGACCCATCTGCTGAGGCAGACTGGCCTGATCACATCCACCGGGCTGGCTGTGATATTAGTAACAGCATTAGAGTTTTAATTAAAAGACAACAGCAGGGTCAGTCTCTGGCTTGGTTTTTACTCTCATCCAGATGAAGCTTGAGCATTTCATTCGATTTGGACACTCGCCAGTCAGTCGTCCCAGTCGGCTCTGGTCAACAGCATTTAGCACTGCATTTAACACATGTTTCCCCACACAAGGTTCATCTGATCCTCTTACAGTTTGAGTTGTCCTGTGTAAAGATATGAGTAATTCATTCATTACATTTACTCTAATTGTAATTGAGTAATATTTATTTTATTTTACATTACTTCTATGTGAGTATGTTTTTAAGTATTTATAAGATATTAAGTATTTAGGGCGGCTACGTGGTGCAGTGGGCAAGGCGCTCACCTCGAATGCTGGAGACGCTGGGTTCGATCCCAGTGCTCCACATTGCTTTCAGTTTAGGTGTTCATCCGTACTAATACACATTGGCTGAAATATCGCGCCGCGCAGGTAAAAAGATGCGACGGCTGCTACCTCGAGTATCGGAGGGGACTCGTGCTATGTATGGCTTCGTCCACATTGCAGCCGGCTTGTGGGAGGCAAGAAACAGTGTTCGAGACAGGGGAGGGTTGAATTGGATGATACGAAATTGGGATGGGAGAAAAATAGAAAATGGGAGAAAAAAGTGGATAAAAAAAAAAGATATTAAGTATTTATTGTTTTGTTAGGCATAAGATAACTGACAACAATTATATCTGTCATTTACAGTCATTTGGGGCACAACCTTTTTTGGTACCACTTTATAATAACACCCTGTTATAATACATTTATAAGGTATTTGTAGATAATGAACTAATCATGAACAAATCATTTATATACATTCGTAAATTATTATTAAATCATTTATAACAATTTGTATAACATTTACAAATTAGTTCTACATTATTTATAACTCATTATCAAAATTGTTTGTACTTGATTTGTTCATCATTAAATAATGTTGTTTAATGTGTAGTAACACATTTGTAGACGCTTTGAAAATGGATATGAAAAAACTACTATACTGTACCTCCATTTATTTGTTCATGTTCAACAAATGATTTGTTAAGACATTCATAAAACATCTATAAATCATTTGCAGATGCTATTGTGTGCCCTAATCTGAAGTGAAGCCTATTCATCATTAACAAATGTCTAATACAGTTAATTATTTGTTTACTTTTTCATCACCTGTTACAAATGTTGTAGACAGCTTTCGGATACACCCTTCTTTGTGACATCAAACAGTGACAGAATTAGGACTATAGATAAATGCAATTTTATTAACATATACAATACATGTGCATGACATATAGTGTAACATGGGGGGGCACTAGGACCCAGGAGTACCCTGGCCAGGTAGAGTATCTAGAGAGGAAGTCTCACGCGAGTGAGACTTGACGTCACATGTGTTGCCGTCTGTTTGAATGGAAGCACGATACATGCAGAACCAAGTTATCCGTGCTGCTCCTGCCCCACGCTTTTAATAAAGGTATGAGCAGGTTAAACACCTTTTTTGTTGGTAAATCTATTCCATCATTTCCGACCTACAAACAACTCTTATATGTTGTGTAGACACTAGACACTACTATCACCGACATCTAAGAAGGGAGATCCCCCCTTGAATGGCCCTTCTAAGGTTTCTCTCCTGCACACTGCCTGTGGAGCATTTTTTCCCTATTATTAGGTTTTAGTGAGTTTTTCCTTACCTTCGCGTGGGGTATGTCTGGGAGTGTTTGCATTCATTCATTCATTTATTTGCATTTATTTTAAATTTGTTGTACCTTATGGTGTTCTTGTTTTGTTCTTGACTCATTGTTATGTTTCTTCTTAACTTGTTTAAAGAAGACGTGTCCGGCCCATGGGGACATTAACGTGTGTTGTCGGGCCTTACAAATAAATTTGATTTGATTTGATTTAGACGTACTTGATGTGGTGGGCGCTAACGTTACATTTGTTCCTAATGTGTGCTCAGTGCTCAGTATATTGCGGTATGTGATGATGACACGACACACAAGAGTAATAATTATTTGTATTTTCAGGCTGTATCGGCGCCTATACAGTCTGAAAATACAAATAATTATTACCCAGCAATAACAGCAATATACTGAGCACTGAGCACACATTAGGAACAAATGTAACGTTAGCGCCCACCACATCAAGTACGTCTACACAACATATAAGAGTTGTTTGTAGGTCGGAAAGGATGGAATAGATTTACCAACAAAAAAGGTGTTTAACCTGCTCATACCTTTATTAAAAGCGTGGGGCAGGAGCAGCACGGATAACTTGGTTCTGCATGTATCGTGCTTCCATTCAAACAGACGGCAACACATGTGACGTCAAGTCTCACTCGCGTGAGACTTCCTCTCTAGATACTCTACCTGGCCAGGACGCGTGTATCACTTCCGCAACGGATTTAGTCGGATTTCGGTTTCCGGGTTCGCCTGATTGGCCGCGACGGCCACGTGACACGCGTGGCACGCCCCCGCGGCAGCGGCAGCGTTGCCGCTGCGAATCAGTCAGAGCAATATTGTCGCGCCATCTTCTGAGTGCAGACGCGCTGCTGTTTAATCACTTTTCCCACTTCAATGACAGAGCTGCTGTTTAATGCTCACTTTTCCCACTTCAATGACAGAGCTGCTGTTTAATAATATTGTCGCGTTGTGGAAAGCAGGATGAGAGAGCGTAGATTTCAGTGTGTATCATTTAATCATTTATCATTTAACATTTGAAAGACAGAGCTGCTGTTTAATAATATTGTCACGTTGTGGAAAGCAGGATGAGAGAGCGTAGATTTCAGTGTGTATCATTTAATCATTTATCATTTAACATTTGAAAGGCATACATTGTTGTCATACAGAAGTACAGAATACTTTTATCCAAAATGCTTAACAGTCTCTGGAGCGCGCCAGTAAGAAGCATTTGCACTGCAACTCGTACACCTTACATTTCTGCTTTGCACTATAGCGTATTGTATATTAGTACATTGCATAGTATATTGTATATTGTATGGTACAGTAACGGTCTCTGGAGCGCAACAGTAAGAAGCATTTGCACTGCAACTCGTACACCTTACTGTAAATTGTACCTCATCCCATTGCTGCTTTGCACTATAGCGTATTGTATATTGCTACATTGCATAGTATATTGTATATTGTATGGTAACTCAGTTGCTTCTATTCTGCATCGAACATTGTACATATGTCTATACTGAACAGCGTGACCTCTATTTTTACTTCTATTTTACATGCTATACTATTTTATTTCATACTTATCTTGTCTAGCACAGTCTCTAACAGTAACAGTAAGAAGCATTTTGGATAAAAGTATTCTGTACTTCTGTATGACAACAATGTATGCATGTCAAATGTTAAATGATAAATGATTAAATGATACACACTGAAATCTACGCTCTCTCATCCTGCTTTCCACAACGCGACAATATTATTAAACAGCAGCTCTGTCATTGAAGTGGGAAAAGTGAGCATTAAACAGCAGCTCTGTCATTGAAGTGGGAAAAGTGATTAAACAGCAGCGCGTCTGCACTCAGAAGATGGCGCGACAATATTGCTCTGACTGATTCGCAGCGGCAACGGTGCCGCGGGGGCGTGCCACGCGTGTCACGTGGCCGTCGCGGCCAATCAGGCGAACCCGGAAACCGAAATCCGACTAAATCCGTTGCGGAAGTGATACACGCGGCCAGGTACTCCTGGGTCCTAGTGCCCCCCCCCCCCCCCCATATTACACTATATGTCATGCACATGTATTTTATATGTTAATAAAATTGCATTTATTTATAGTCCTAATTCTGTCACTGTTTGATCTCACAAAGAAGGGTGTATCCGAAAGCTGTCTACAACATTTGTAACCGGTGATGAAAAAGTAAACAAATAATTAACTGTATTAGACATTTGTTAATGATGAATAGGCTTCACTTCAGATTAGGGCACACAATAGCATCTGCAAATGATTTATAGATGTTTTATGAATGTCTTAACAAATCATTTGTTGAACATGAAAAATAAAGAGATACAGTATAGTCGTTTTTTCATATCCATTTTTCAAAGCATCTACAAATGTGTTACTACACATTAAACAACATTATTTAATGATGAACAAATCAAGTACAAACAATGTTGATAATGAGTTATAAATAATGTAGAACTAATCTGTAAATGTTATACAAATATAGTTATAAATGATTTAATAATCATTTATGAATGTATATAAATGGTTTGTTCATGATTAGTTCATCATCTACAAATACCTTATAAATGTATTATATAACAGGGTGTTATTATAAAGTGCTACCCCTTTTTTTATTTTTGTTTTGTTGGTATGGTTAAAAAGTGACTCCAAGCCTTGGAGTCAACCGTGCATTTCATTTATTATTATTTTACATTTAAATGTTCTTATTTTCTTACTCCTAACGTTTAACTACACCAAAGTAACAGTTCTTCATTCAGTACAACAAATGTAGACCTTTTCCCACAGAAATATAAGCGATATAATATAATAATATTTTTTGATTTTAGATTGGGATCACGCTTTTGAGATCCCGATCGGAGTCATTTAATATTGAGTATCTGCCGTTACCGTGTCCCAATCCCATATTTTCATAAAAAAATCTTTACTCATTTGACCAGTTTTTACCACCCAAAAGGGATTTTGTGTTAATGTGGTCGCTGCAGGTACTGTAGGCACATCCTGAATCTCTCCAGTCCAGTCATGGTATTTGCTAATGATGGAATGACTTTCCAAGCTGTCTCTCCATTGGGTCTGAAAGCGGCACGTTGACTAATAGCTTGCAGGCGGACATCAATAGCAGGCGGACGTCAATAGAAAAGCTCATCAATAAACAGCAATGACTGCTTATCACCAATAAATGTTGCCAAAAATAAGGATCTTGCAGACTACCACTTTAAATGAATTAATTAAAATCCATCTTTTTCCCCTCAAGTTACCTACAAGCCAAATTATATTAACAGTCTGTTTTCAAAAAGGTTCATAGTATATGGCAATTATACATAAATAATGAATAGCTATGATATGTAGCCGGATTTTACTATCCTTTTTTCCCCACTGAACTGTTGAACGTCCTAAGCCATAGGTTTCCTATCCCCAGTTCAGCGTGGGAGGAATGGCGTATTCCTTGTTGACTTCCTGTGTCTGTTGTGTTCCTCCTCAGGTAAGTCTGGCGTATGCCTATGAGACCAAGGATGCCTTGTGCCTGGTGCTGACCCTGATGAACGGCGGGGATCTGAAGTTCCATATCTACCACATGGGAGACGCCGGCTTCCAGGAGGAGAGAGCCGTCTTCTACTCGGCTGAGATCTCCTGCGGCCTGGCAGATCTCCACCGGGAGAGGATTGTCTACAGGTCAGGAGGAATGCGGAGGCGTGCACACACACGTTTATGTATGCAAAATCACAGACAGAGGCATTTATGTCACAAGGCACAAACACATGCATGCAAGCATATACTCACTTTCCCTCTTACTCATGTACACACACACACACACACACACACACACACACACACACACACACACACACACACACACACACACACACACTCGCTAAGGCTTTGTTGCAGACAAATCAGATTTATTTTAAGATTGACTGTCCGCACTGTTATTTGCAAGTGATCAGATCCAGACATCACCAACCTACTATCTGCACGGGTTGCTGTGGCAACGACGTAGGTGTCGGTAACTATGTGCGCTGGTGGCTTTTTCCAACACTGAAGCAGGAGAAACTCTCCCCAAAGACAAGTGCCGGCAGATTAATTTCAGCGTCTGTCCATGGTCCTCCATGTCCATACAGCTCTGCTGCTCAGCCCCTCTGATGCACTTCTGTCACTCTGGATTTGACGTTGTGTGTTGCGAGCGACGCAAAAGACACTTTGAAATCCGATTTGAGCGGCCAGAGCATCCAGACCGAGACGTTTCTGTAGAAATCCGATTGGAATCGCATTTCAAACCACCTCCAAATCCGGTTTGGATCCGGTTTGCGAAAATCGCATTTCAAAAAGGGGATTTGAGCTTGCAGTCTGAACAAGGCCTTAAACTGCTCCCTACAGCTTATGAGGTTGACCATGCATGTCTAAGAGAGGGGGGGGGGAGCAGGGCAAGCTTGAGAGAGGGAGCAGTTGAGTCCATCCATGACTGGTGGTGGACAGAGAAAACAGAATTAAGAAGGTTGTCCAGGTAACAGGCTGTTTACACAACCGCCCTCTTACTGGGAAGAGAGGAGGAGGAGGAGGAAAGGAGAGAGAGCAAGAGGAAATGTGAATCTGTATGTTTAGAGAGTCGACTACATGCACAATAATATTCCAGATAGGCCTACTAGCTAATATAACATTTAAGGTCTTATATATAGATGCCGGGATGAGGTGTTTGTAATGTATTCGTCTTTTCATATCCTGGCTGCCTGTTTGCCGGTAAACATGGTAGTAAATGGAAAATTGCAAGTATTGCCACGGAAACGGAACTCGGACACACCACAAAACAGTAAACAGGATACAGTGTTTACATTCCTCAGTATCCCCGGTAACATCAGATCACCCCGGCGATCATATTTGGGTTTTTTTCATAGTACCTACCGACCTACTGACCGTCCCAGATATTGCAGATATCATAATGTAAGATGTAAACAGGTTATACAAATCGAGAGAAAAGTAGATATGTGCTAAAAACAGCGTGGATATGATGGCTGTAATGAAGACGCTCAGCAGGGTGAGCCTTACTGCCCCACCTTACTGCCCCATCTTACTGCCCCACCTTACTGCCCCATCTTACTGCCCCATCTTACTGCCCCATCTTACTGCCCAGCCTTACCACCAGCCTTACCACCAGCCTTACTGCCCCACCTTACTGCCCCACCTTACTGCCCCATCTTACTGCCCAGTCTTACTGCCCAGCCTTACCACCAGCCTTACCACCAGCCTTACCACCAGCACTGTGACTGAATGCTCTGCTCTGCCCAGCCTTACCACCAGCACTGTGACTGAATGCTCTGCTCTGCCCAGCCTTACCACCAGCACTGTGACTGAATGCTCTGCTCTGCCCAGCCTTACCACCAGCACTGTGACTGAATGCTCTGCTCTGCCCAGCCTTACCACCAGCACTGTGACTGAATGCTCTGCTCTGCCCAGCCTTACCGCCAGCACTGTGACTGAATGCTCTGCTCTGCCCAGCCTTACCACCAGCACTGTGACTGAATGCTCTGCTCTGCCCAGCCTTACCACCAGCACTGTGACTGAATGCTCTGCTCTGCCCAGCCTTACCACCAGCACTGTGACTGAATGCTCTGCTCTGCCCAGCCTTACCGCCAGCACTGTGACTGAATGCTCTGCTCTGCCCAGCCTTACCACCAGCACTGTGACTGAATGCTCTGCTCTGCCCAGCCTTACCACCAGCACTGTGACTGAATGCTCTGCTCTGCCCAGCCTTACCACCAGCACTGTGACTGAATGCTCTGCTCTGCCCAGCCTTACCACCAGCACTGTGACTGAATGCTCTGCTCTGCCCAGCCTTACCGCCAGCACTGTGACTGAATGCTCTGCTCTGCCCAGCCTTACCACCAGCACTGTGACTGAATGCTCTGCTCTGCCCAGCCTTACCACCAGCACTGTGACTGAATGCTTGCGTGTGTCTTCAGACAGGATGACTACTGCAGATACAGTGGAAGCTGAGGGTTGTTGAATGTGCTTTTGAAGCTACACTGAACAGGGAATTAACATCTCACTGGATGACAAAGTCTCTGTCTCTCTCTCTCTTCTCGCTCATCTTATCTCTTCAAATTCTCCTCTCCATTCCTCTCCTCTTGTCTCGTCTCATCTCCTCTCTCTTTCTCTCTTTGATCTCTCACTTTCTTTCTCTCGCTCTCTCTCCTCTCGCCTCCTCATCTTATCTCCTTAATATCTCCTCTCCATTCCTCTTGTCTCATCTCCTCTCATCTTACCTTCTCTCTCTCTCTCTCACTCTCACTCTCACTCTCACTCTCTCTCTCTCACAGGGACCTAAAGCCAGAGAACTTACTACTGGATGATCACGGTGAGTAGAAGATCTCACCAGGAACGACAGTAGATTACTCTCAACCAACTTTTTTTGGGCGCACAGGAAATAGAGAGACTGGTGGTCATTTAAAACTGAGGTGTGTTGTACTGTAGCATCAACAGAAACAACATGTTATAAACCAAATCAATACTGCTCTGTGGTTTCTCTGTATATCCAGGTGCCAGGGCTCGTTTGCCTGCCCTGGCCTGTAGCCAACATCCTTGATTCTGTAACGAGGAGGTACATTTTGTCCTGATTGGAACACCCACTGCAAGTCACGTTCGTTTATATACAGTACCGGTCAAAAGTTTGGACACCCCTTCTCATTCAGTTCAATGAGTCCAAACGTTTGACTGGTATTGGGGGGGGGGGGGCGTGTTGGGACATGTGTTGTACAAGGAGAATTGTTGAAATCTCTTGGTGAGATTATGGCCACTTCTACCTGCCACCACTCTCTTTGGAAGTTGGTCGGCTAGTTTTACAGGGGAATTATACACAATTTCAGGATCCATACATGTGAAAATGCGCAACTTTTTTTGTGTGCTAAAACTCAAACCTGTCATGTTATCAAGTATAACGTTTCTCCATAGGCATTGAATTGCGGGAGATGGTAAAGATGACACTGAGAGCACCCAGGGGAATGTTCTGAGTTCATATGTGCATTTTCTGTTTCAGAGACCACCGCTATAGAATAAAGCTCATCCCACTCATTGTCAATGGAGCAACGTCAGACTTTACACTTGATTAGTACTTCTCTGGTTTCTGGCTTTGGGAGAGAGTAGCTCATATATTGAACTGTCTTAGGCCATGGCGTCTTCCCCTTTAAATCGTCTCTGTTCTAAAATTACTTTGCCAGCAAACTAATTCAATTGTTTGGTCTCATTCTAAATCTGTTTGCTACTATGGTTGGTTTGCTAAATAATTCAGTTTCATGCTGTGTAAACATGAGGTGCCATTCTGTTGTAAACCACAAGAGGGAGCCCTGTGTCTGGGAAGAATACGGAACACAATTTGGCGTGGGGTTCAGGAGTGTTGAGTACTTATTGGATTGGATGCCGTGCCTCTTATTACTCCTCCGGTGACTTATGTCATCACAAATATACAGTCAATTTAAATCTGAATGAATAAAACTCTGGTTGTCAGAATGCTTTCCTACCTCCTTTTAGCCAAGAGGAGAAAGCAAGAGAAGGGACGCACACATAGACATGGTATATATAACGTTCTTCTACTCAGCTATTTGCGTAGCGACCCCGCAATCGACCCATCTCAAACCCCATCGATTCTAGTTGGCTTCTAAAATAAAACCCTCTCTCTACGCATGCGCTTCGACCGTCCCACCGGAACCTATGGTTCAAAACGTGAAGAGGTCCGAGGCTCGGGACTCTCCTCGGCTTCTCACGGGACTCTGCTGCTACTCACTGACCTGACTTCACCAAGTCTTCTCAGATCCGTATCTTTCATATAATATATTATATAATATAATATAAATCCTGTACAACATGTCATATGATGTGCAGTGAGATATGGAGGCTCCTAGCGATCTACTGTGTGTGCGTGTGTGTCTATCTCTCTGTGATTGCTGTGTGTGTGCGTGTGGGTGTGTGCGTGCGTGATTGTGCATGCGTGCCTGTTCTTACACAGATAGAAAGATATGGAGAATCTGAGCTGAAGAAGTCCAGATTGTTTTGAGCCTCGCTTTGAAAGGAGCCTTTTCATGTTTAGAGGTGGATTGATGGTCATTTGAACGTGTGTGTGTGTGTGTGCGTGCGTGTGTGTGTGTGTGTGTGTGTGTGTGTTTAGGTCATATCAGGATATCGGATCTGGGCCTAGCGGTACACATACCAGAGGGCCAGACCATAAAGGGACGAGTAGGGACTGTAGGATACATGGGTAAGCTATTGGATTTTATACTACTTTGATGGCTATGAAATTAATTTTTGTGAATGCTTATTTTATTATCTGTTGCTTATTTAATTTGTATGGGTTAGGGTTGTCCGCCCCTTGTGCTGTGTTGGTGTGAATACAATTCTGCACTAGGTATCCTGGCTGAGGGCCTGCCCTAAAATATGATTTATAATATATATGAAATATATTTATACACGTGTTGTATATATATATATATTTCATATATATTATAAATCATATTTTGTATGTATGCAATTGTATATTGTATATACACATATATTGTATTTCATAAGGGGCTCTCATAGGGAATGGGATCAGACCCAAAGTCCATTCCTGAGCCCCCTTTCCCATAGGCTGTACCCCTCCTACTGTATGTAGTATGGAACTCCTCTTTCCCATAGGCTGGACCCCTATTTAGTATGGAACTCCTCTTTCCCATAGGCTGTACCCCTATGTAGTATGGAACTCCTCTTTCCCATAGGCTGGACCCCTATGTAGTATGGAACTCCTCTTTCCCATAGGCTGGACCCCTATCTAAATGGCAATGGTAAATGGCTGCATTTATATAGCGCTTTTATCCAAAGCGCTTTACAATTTGTTCCTCACATTTGACCCGTTCACACACACAATCACACACCGATGGCAGAGGCAACCATGCAAGGTGCCAACCTGCACATCGGGAGCAATTATGGCTTAAGTGTCTTGCTCAAGGACACTTCGACACCCTGCCTGGGAGGAGCGGGAATCGAACCGGGAAACTCTGGGTTACCAGACGACTGCTCTACCGCCTGAGCCAATGCCGCCCCCTCTGTAGTATGGAACTCTCCTTTTCCCATAGGCTGTGCGCCCCTATGTACTACGGAACACCTCCTTTTAGTGTGTTGCCCCCCCTGCCTCTTGAAAACACTGTGCACATGTAATGGAGTTGGATGAGTCTGTTTGTTAATAACTCCGTGTCAGATCGCATGATGAGCCCCTCTCTCCGCCTGGGGTCGCTGGTGTGAGTTCAGGGGGCGTGGGTGTAACAGTGACTCGTGGTTCTAAACCGGAACATCTTTAAGCCTATAGGAGAGGAGGCGGAACATCTTTAAGCCTATAGGAGAGGAAGCGGAACATCTTTAAGCCTATAGGAGAGGAGGCGGAACATCTTTAAGCCTATAGGAGAGGAGGCGGAACATCTTTAAGCCTATAGGAGAGGAAGCGGAACATCTTTAAGCCTATAGGAGAGGAGGCGGAACATCTTTAAGCCTATAGGAGAGGAGGCGGAACATCTTTAAGCCTATAGGAGAGGAGGCGGAACATCTTTAAGCCTATAGGAGAGGAGGCAGAACATCTTTAAGCCTATAGGAGAGGAGGTCCTTGCTAGCAATCAATGACTCTCGCCGGGCGACGGAGACTCACTCTCCAATCTATATCCGTACCCGTCCATGTCCGTGTCCCACCAGCTCCGGAGGTGGTGAAGAACGAGCGCTACACTTTCTGCCCGGACTGGTGGGCCCTGGGCTGCCTGCTGTACGAGATGATCGAGGGCCAGTCGCCCTTCCAGCAGAGGAAGAAGAAGATCAAGAGGGAGGAGGTGGAGAGGCTGGTGAGGGACGTGGAGGAGGAGTACTCCAGCAAGTTCTCAGAGGACGCCAAGTCTCTCTGTCAAATGGTTGGTATTGTGCCCTTCTCTTCCTGGTCCTAGTTATGTCCCTGTTTAAAGGAGTGTCGTGCAGTCGAACAGCGACCTCTAGGCAAAAGAGCCCTCGCTTGGTATTGCACTTTGTTTAAATATTTATTTTTTTTGGGTTGGAGTTCAGCTGAGTTAGGGGATGGGGTTGCTACTGCTGGCCACACTTCAGGTTCTGTCAAGAGAGGTCTGCAGACATTCACAGTATAATAAGTTATAAAGCTCCAACCCACACGTCGGACCAAAACAACTCCACGGAATTGCTTGTTATTGCTTTTATAAATAAAATGTTTTAATACAGTAATTCCTTTCAAACATAAGGTTAAACAAAGACCAAAGCTTTATTTTAAGGTACCAGTTCCTATATTGCGATCATATAAGCACCCATGGATTTCTCTGGTCCAATAACGATGCATATTTTAAACTAGGCTTGTTGCGATCATCACTATATTGACTAATTGTACAATATATAGACATGAAGTTGCTAATTTGGTGGACTTCAATATTTTGAGTTTTACATGCGTGTTTGTTTACATAGGATGACGCCAACATTTCCGCGCTGAGTCAGTCTGCTCTCTGTGGGAGGA